>NC_068345.1:37579445-37727901 GCF_014633365.1 Diospyros lotus
CATGGACATCACTTTTTTATTTTTTAATAATAATATAATATTCTATATATTAATATAATCAATATCTTATAATATATTATATATAAATGTGCACATGGCATGCCTTATTACACTTTCACGCCACATTAGTATAATATAATATATATATATATATTAAATATAATATAATATAATATATAATGTAATATATTATTAATTATATTAATTTTAAAATTAACTTTATAATATCATTTTTTATGTCCAAATCTTCAATTAATGTCTTTTGTCGAGTTCCTACAAAAAGAGATTAAAATAATATAAAATCTATATAAACACACATTTATGTAGAAAAATTAGCATAATGTTAAGATGAAAAATAAATAAAAATATATATATATAATTAAGCCTTATCATCAACTAATGTAAATAAACATTGCATAAAAGTAGTCGATATGGACATGAACTCAATCATGCATTCTAGGCGCAATTCCAACCATTGAAATTGTGTGGTGCATTTGTGAGTGTTTAAATAAGGAAACGCCTATAACTATTATCAGCATAACCCTTTCACATAGAGTTTTCGTTTCCTTTGATTATTTTGTCATCAAAGACTTCACTCCAAGCCATGCCTCGATTGGTGTATATCTCTTGCTTTTACAATTCACTATAAATTAAAAATAATAAATAATTATTTTACAACCGTCATGAAAAAAATAGCTACCTCCGACACGTAGACCGTCAAATAAAATAATTCATATATCCACATCACACATACATCATGCATGTAGTGTCCTAAGTCCATGATCAATACCGATATGCAACAAGGCATTCACAACATGCTATTAACAATTAAAAGTATATTATAAACAATTATGTGATTATTGGACATGGGTATAACAAATTATACCTTGGTATTTTAAAATAAAAATAAATAAATAAATAAAAATAAAATAATAATAACACATTATTATTAATTTTATTTTATTTTTATTTTAATTTTTGTCTATCGTGGCAGACAGCCACACGCGTAGTGCGCGAGCCCAGCCCACATTGTGCTCGCTAGTGCTCTGGCCTAGCCAACGCACTGCGCGCAACACTGGTGCTCGAGCCCAGCCTGCTCATTACTGCGTGGCGCTGGTGCATGGGCCAAGCCCGCACACTGCGTGCCAGCAGCCCTTGCGACACCCCTAGCATTGCTCAGCCACCCCGGAACAGATTCTAGCACTGCCGGCATGTATTTCATGCTCGAATCTCATCCAAAAAAAATTTTATTTTTCAAAAACACTAGATATACTTGAATCTCATGCTCGAATTATTTTTCAAAAATTCTTTTATTTTTCAAATGTTAAAGTAACAACTTAAATTAATCAATATTTATTTATATCTTAATAGAAAAGCAAGTTCAATTGAGAGCTCGTTGAAACTTGAAACTCTGACCTAATTAATTTACTTTGACTAGTCTTATGAAAAAAAAAAAAAAACATATAATTCTTATTGCAAAAAAATATCAACTTTTGTTCCATTTTTTTTAATTTTCTCGTTGAGTAATTGATTAAGGACGAAAAAGAGGTCACAATCAAGATGGGTGTGCTTGCATATGGATTCATATTTATTACGCGTATTTTTTAGATTATTTTTTATGGGCTGAAAAAAACTTTGTGAATCGGTGTAATCTCTCAAAAGCCCAATAAGTCCCAGGTCGAGGATGTCATGACGAGATCACAGGTCACTTCAACTAAGTCAGATCTCAAAAAGGTCTTGACTCGCGAGACACGCCGTCAGGCTACACAGCTTACATCACGAAGAGATATTGAATTTATCGGGAACAATCATAGAAGAAGTCAACATTCTCATTCTAAGATAAATCAAATCCCTACAAAAGCAGAATCCGTTCCTGATTGTGTGGAGCTGATAAGGAAATATTATCCTTCCATTTTGAATTTTATTCGAATTGTAAACACTCCACGTTATAAATTAAGGTTGAAAATCATTATATGGGATAGACAATAACATACTATTATTTTCAAAATAATTAGAGAGAGAGTCATGGATTAAATATCGTTCAAATCGAACCACGTAAAAACTCTTTTGAGTGTTTTTTCTTTATTTCTTTAGTGTTTATTTTTTTAGTGCAAACCAAACGAATCACAGTCGATCAATTTCTAACATCCACAATAATGGTGATATTCTCAACCACGAGATATACTTGATTTATCAACCATATATATATATATATATATATATATGAATGCTTGAGCTTCATCCCCTACTTATTTCACAAGCCAGCCTTCCCTCACATCGTTGAACTGCCAACTGTTTTATCACTTCGACTTAACCTTCATCAATGAGTTCACGCTACTGTTCATATCATCAATTAAAATTAAAACAAATTGAAAGAATTTTTAATATTGGATAATTTATGTTTAACGGGGAGATAAATTTGGAAAAATTGAAACCACGAATATTACAGCTATTTGCCAACAGACAATTACAAGAAGCTCCGAGAGAGAGTGTGATAGAGAGAGAGAGAGAGAGAGAGAGAGAGCGAGCGAGAGATGTTGAAGGCGAAGGTTACAAGTGTTCGAGAGCTGGCTAAGAGGCCGCTGAATTCCATCCCGGACAGATACCTGCATCCTCAACAAGATCCTCCAGTTCTATTCAATTCGTCTTCTTCAAGTTTGCCTCAAATCCCTGTTATCGACTTTCAGCGCCTTTTTTCTGCAGATTCCATGGCTTCCGAGCTACACAAGCTTCACTCAGCATGCAAAGATTGGGGTTCTTTCAGGTATATATATATATATATTTTTTTTTTTTTTTTACCCCCAATTCCATGCTTGAACTGTATCTACACCCGGAGGGAAACAGCTTTGATATTCGTTAATCACAAATTTGCGAGAATCAGAGCGAAAATCGAACAAAAATTGGAAACAAATTCACGAAAAGTCCTAATTAGACTTTTTGACTTAAGTGTGTGTAGTTGAGTTTAAGCAAATGCATAATATTGCAGGTGATCAATCATGGAGTCAGCTCTGAGTTGCTAGAGAAGGTTAAGGTAGAGATTCAAGGACTGTTTGAACTCCCGTTGGAAGAGAAGCAGAAGTATAGGCAAAAGGCTCCTGCACGATCCGGCTTTGGTAGAGGAATAGAGGGATTCGGGGATCCCTTTGTTGGATCAGAGGAGCAGAAGCTTGATTGGTCAGACCTCTTCGGTTTGGTGACCTTTCCAAACTATTCGAGGAATCTAGAACTGTTTCCCATCCTGCCTCCATCATTTCGGTCAGTCAAATCAATCTTGTTTGATTTTGTTACGATTGTGTACTAAATGCTTGGAAAACTGTGGTTCTCCGTCGGCGACTCTTCTTCTTCTTTTTCTTCCTCCTCCTCATCCGAAATGATCTAGCTTCTTCTTCCTTCATATTTTCTCCGAAATCGCGACATCCCCGATTGACAGCAAAATCCCACCATCCCCGTCATTAACCATCACCTCCTGACCACCATCCGGCTTCCCAAAAACCATAACCGGACCAACTCCACACAGAGGATCAAAAACCTTATCTGCCATCTGAAACGAAGCCTGCGACAAACTCCCCTCACTGCTCCCTTTCATCACAACCCTTTGCATCTCAGCACCCTCCGTTTCAGATCCCATCGCGATAGATCCCCCTGCTGACACCGGAGAAGAAAAGGCGCAGTCACTGCCGCATCATTCTTCTCCTAACAGCCCCAAAATCATCACCAAAAACAATCGTTAACAAGAAGCGGAAGAAGTAGAAGAATAAGAGCCCTTGGTGGGCGATTCGTTCCGACTGGTGAAGAAGAAGAGGAATACGTCGGCGGCGGCTTACGACCGGCGACGACTCTTCTTCGTGGTCGTTCAATTGTTTTTTTATTTTTTTAATTTCTTCATTTTATTTTTAGTCAACTTTAATTTTATATAATTTATTTAAATATCTTAGATAAAAAAAGATGTTGTTTTGGTATTAAAATTGTTAGAATGGTCACGTGAAAAAAAATAAAAATATATAAGAATTTTTAAAATATAAAAATGTTTTTGAGAACACGTCCTATCATAAAAGGGTTTAAGATGTCTAAGGCTATCTTTCGACGTTGGTTTATATTTTGTTTTTTATTTTATTATAAATAATTTATTTTTTATTTTAATTTTATTTCAAAAATTATATATGCCAACCACATTATATTCTTTCTTTATTTTACTCCTATTCCATTTATTTATTAATAAATTTTAATTTTATTTATTTTACTTTATTTATAATTTTTACTATTATAAAAAATTATTATATATTATTTAATTTAATAATAAATATGACAATTTTTAATTTTTATAATATTTAATATATTTTTAAATAAATTTACTAATTTTTTAAATAAAATTATTTAACAAAATTGTTTAAAATATATCCATAACTCAAAATTTAAAATTTGAATATGTTAAAATTAAAATTCCAACAAAGTTCATATTACTAGACAACGATCACATTTTATTTAAAAATTTTATTTAATTTAAATATAATATAAATAATAATTAAATATACACATACATAAAATAAATAATTAAATATATAAATTACTAATTAAATACACATATACATAATTAATAATTAAATATGTATGTATACAAATTTAATAATTAAATACATAAATCAATAATTTAAATACACACTATCACTCATCTAATACAAAAAGAAGTACAAAATACCCCCACAATCACAAACCAGTGAAGAAGATGATGACATCGCCGCCACCGTTGTTGGTTCTGCTCTTCATCGCTGCCGCCGTCGGATTTGGTTCTTTCTCTGCTATCGTTGCTACTCGTCGCCTTCGCCTGTAACTCATCTTCTCCGATCGATTCAGCCTTTATAACGTAAGATTCTTTCTCTTCCTACATCAATGGCTGTTGGAGGGTGGGGGAAAGATGGCGAGGAGATTTCGATAACCAACTGTGGTGAAGCTTTTCAAGGATGCCAAATTTTTGGCGAGAGAAATTGGCTATGGCGAGCTCCGTTAGAAATGAAATTCTTGATTTGGCTTCTCAAATTTTGGCTTGGTGAGCAAATTTTGTCACCATTGAAGATGGATAATGCTACGCGAACAAAAGGGTTTACAACTCTTAATTTTCAATTTTTTGAAAACCCGCCCGCACACTCTCTGACTCTCTTCCAGTCTCACTCTCTCTTTCACCCTCCACCAGATCTCACTCTCACCATTTCCGCCGCCCTCCACCAGATCTCACTCTCTTCTATTATGCTTTCATGACTCTCTTCTCTCTCTCTCTCTCTCTGCAATTGAAACCAGAGAGGCTACTGGGAAAGCAAAAACAGAGACACTTGGGTTTCTTCTTGCTGATCCCCACAAAAATTATTGACAGCTTTTGTCAAGAAAAAGGGCTCTTGCGTCGCCATCACACTGCCCAAATTGATCCACTTTCTTTGCTTTGCTTTTTCTTTTTTCCAGCCCTTTTTCATCATGCTGGCCATTGTTAACAACTACGTTTCACCATTCCCCCGCCATTTCCACTTTACTGTATGTAGTATGTTTGAAAAACAGGATCCGTTGCACATCATCCCTTCATACTAATTTATATCCATGACATCTTCGGTTAAGTCACTTTATCCAGGAGAATCAAGTTGATTATCTGTAATAATTTGTAATTATTGTTTTTTGAGTGTGCACCAACTATTCTTATTCCCTCTGTTGCGTTGGAATAAAAAAAGCATGAATCAAGTCTTTGTTGGTGGTCTCTGAACTGGGCTTACTTGGAGGAGGCCGTGAGAGAGTGAGAGTGTGGGAGAGAGTGGGAGAGACAAAGAGGGCGAGCTGACGGAAGGCGACGGACATGGGGTCTTCGTCAATTTGGTGCAGGGCGACGCGAATGGGGTAAAGAGCGATCTGGTGGAGGGCGACGAGAGTGAGTGTGTGGCAGAGAGTCAGAGATAGAGAGAGAGACAGAGAGAGCGAGCTGGTGGAGGGTGGGGTCCCCGTCGATGTAATATCTGAGAAATTTTTGAGATTATAATGATATTTTATGAAAGCTATAAGTGAAATTTTTGGAAAAAATAAGATTTTAAGGTACATTATCATATATTTGAGTGACCGAATCGATTGTAGGGAGTGCCTCAAATCCTAGATGTTTAAGAAAAATAATATAGTAACGACGGGTGATTTGAGCCATGATTTTATTTGTCAAAAGTAATTAAATTGGGAATGATTTTCGATATAGTCGTGGATCAGCCTGAAAAATCAAATCGACATAGAAAACTTCCAAAAGGTCAACGGAGTATTTTGATGACACATAGATTTATATATAAAACAACCCTCAAGCAATTTCAGGTTGAAACAAAAGGACCTAGGGTCAAATCAATTAATTAGGCTAAGTGTAATTTACTAATTTTGCCTGAGATAGGTCAAAAAGTTAGTTTTTCAAAAATTTCGAGTATGAAATGAAGAGTACAAAACTTGTGGGTCTTAGTGGTGTTATTGGAAAGATCGGGGGCTTCAAGGAAATAGGCAAACTGAGGTTGAAGAAACAAAGGGGTCAAAGTGTAATGAATCGAAATTAGGTGTAAAACCTGCAAAGTCAACGGCCAACTTTCTTGTCGTCATTTTCGGCAATGGGACGGCCAAGGGAGTGTTGGGGAAGGTCATATCCTGCACGGGGAAGTTTGGGGGCTAAGCCTTGACCTCTAATTAATCGAGTTGTGGCCGAATTTTGTTATAAAAATGGGTCACGGGTTTCGAATTTTGGCACACAAATTGGCTAAGTTTTGGAGCGTTTTTGAGGGACTGGTTAAAGGGCTTTTGATTCTTGCATCAAATGAAGGAATTCTAGAGATTTTGGTGCATTTTGGAGTGGGTTTGAAGCTGGTTCGAAGCTTGGTTGGAAAACACGAGGGGGACGCCGGAGTCGTGCCTGTAACTAGCCTTTTGAGGCCTTTTTCGATGGGGTTTCGGGCAACCAGAAGTGCCATTGGGATCGACTAAGGGAGAGCTTCAAGGGGGTGGAGAAAAAAAACGGCTATCGGAGACCATTAAAAACCGCCAAAGCTGAAGAAAAAAGGCTAAAGAAGACAATGCACGTAGGTTTCATGCACCAGTACATGTGTGTGGTGCGTGAGGGCGCGTGATGTATTGTTTGCTTCCGAAATTAATTTTAATATTTTTTCTAAAATTATTTTTGGAATTATCATTTTGAAAAATTTGAGAAAATGTTTGAGAAAATAATTATTTTGGAATTATCGAGGTGAAAACTAGGAGAAAAATAGAGGAAATGATGGAAAATTAAGGAAAAATAGATTTTGATTTTTTTTTAAATAAATATGATGTTTAGGGAGTATCATGGCTCGAGGTTGGGTATAAGTACGAGTGTTTGAGATTTGACACTCAAATTGAGGTTGTCTACGAGAATCGTGGTGTTCTGAATAAGTTCGAGGTGAATGTTCTAAACTTAAAAATTTGATATTTGTTCTACCTAAATGTGTTATGATTTCTTTCAAAATGCTTTTATTATATGCGAACGGTAACCAATGGCGATTGGTTTCATGTGGGAGGTTCATCCCAAAACGTTTTATACATGTGCATTGTATTTTATGCAATAAATGATGTTCATAAAATGTAATTTTTTTGATGCATTGAGTTGTGATATGTGACATTGTCATGCATTTTGTATTGTTCATATGGGATGTCAATCTGAGATGTTATCTGGATAGTGTAATCGTAATTCCCCAAGGGTGTTGGTGGAATAATGAATAAGGATATCTTGTGATGGTGTGCATGTCGAGATAGTCGTCTAGGGTTCTGTGTTGGGCTGTATGGCTAAGAAAGTTGCACTAGGACAACTGGTAGTCCATATGGGATGTGAGTTAGGAATGGGTAATGTTTCTGTTGTGCCGTGTGAAAAGAAAGAATAAACAAAAAATCAAAAATCAAAAAAGAAAAGAAAAGTTGAAGAAAGCTGGCGGCAACAATTGCCGCCAGCTAGCTAAATTCGCGGCTGCCTCGCAGCCGCAAGTAACAGCAGCTGCGAGGTGCAACCTCGCGGCTGCATGAGGCTTGCGCAGCCTCGCGGCTGCGCGTCCGCGAGGTGCTGCCTCGCGACTGCACGCCGCGAGGCACAACAGCCTCGCGGCTGCATGCCGCGAGGTACAGCCTCGCGGCTGTTCGCCGCGAGGTGCTGCTGCCTCGCGGCAATGCTGGCCGCAAGGCTGCCGCGAGGCCCGGCTGCCCGCGGCTAAGTCGTAACGAGCTCCCCCACTTTTTTTGGTTTGGCTTTGACCCATTCAGCAACCGCCACATATCGATACCAGCCACCCTTGAGAATGGTGCCCTATAAATACCTAGCTACAGGACATTAATGAGCTCCAACTTCGATAAATCTTATCACTTTGAATATACTTTGACTATTTTTTCGTGAATATTCATCGGGATTCGGGACTGACTTTGGCATCGAAGGGCCTTCGCGGGGAAGATTCTCGCGAGCCTTCTAACCTATTTTCTCAGCATTAACAGGGCTGAATCCTTGTGGCGAACCTAGCGGCGAAGCTTGTGGTAAAGCTCGTGGCGAAGCTAGCAGCAAAGCATGTGGCGAAGCTTGCGGCAAAACTTGTGACGAAGCTAGCGACGAAGCCTTGTGGCGAACCTTGTGGCAAAGCTAGTGGCAAGACCTAGCGGCGAAGCTTGTGGCAAAGCTCGTGGCGAAGATAGTGGCGAACCTCGTGGCGAAGCTAACGGCAAGGCTTGTGGCGAAGCTCGTGGCGAATCTCGTGGCGAAGCTAGCGGCAAGGCTTGTGGCGAAACTAGTGGCGAAGCTAGCGGTGAAGCCTTGTGGTGAAGCCTAGTGGCAAAGCTAGTGGCAAGACCTTGTGGCAAAGCTAGTGGCAAAGCTAGTGGCAAGACCTTGTGGCGAACCTCATGGCGAAACTAGCGGCAAAGCTTGTGGCGAAGCTAGCGGCGAAGCTTGCGGCAAAGCTTGTGGCGAAGCTAGCGGCGAAGCTAGTGGCAAGACCTTGTGGCAAAGCTAGCGGCAAGGCTTGTGGCAAAGCTAGCGGCAAAGCTTGTGGTGAAGCTAGCGGCGAAGCCTTGTGGCGAACCTTGTGGTGAAGCCTAGTGGCAAGACCTTGTGGCGAACCTCGTGGCGAAGCTAGCGGCAAAGCTTGTGGCGAAGCTTGCGGCAAAACTTGTGGCGAAGCTAGCGGCGAAGCTAGTGGCAAAGCTAGGGGCAAGACCTTGTGGCAAAGCTAGTGGCAAGACCTTGTGGCGAATCTAGTGGTGAAGCTAGTGGCAAAGCTAGCGACAAGACCTTGTGGCAAAGCTAGTGGCAAGACCTTGTGGCGAAACTTGTGGCAAAGCTCGTGGCGAAGCTTGTGGCGAAAGCTAGTGGCGAGAACTAGAGAACTAGTGGAAATCCTTGCGGCGAGCATCCTAATGGCAACCTCCCTTGAAGCAACATCTCTTACGGCAACCTAACTTCACCCGACACCGAGCTCGAGTGGACCCCACATCACAAAATTTTAATTGTTGTATTTTGGCAACAACAATTTGGCGCCGTCTGTTGGAAACTGCAACAAAAAGCCAATTTCAACACAAAATGCCGAGAGAGACAAGATCAGCCAGTCGAGCGAGCTTGCTTGACCCCACCCGAAGGAGCACTCATACCAGGATGGGAGCCACGAAAAGCTCCCACCAGGCGAACTCTACAGTACTAGAATTTTCAGTAGATCACCCTAACAACGAAGTGCGTTCCGGGAACTTTCCTGTGCTCGAATGCAACCATACCGCCGGACTGGGGGGCATGGAGCGTTCGGAGCAAGAAGAAGAACACGTAGATGGATACGCGACAGGGCGAGGGGAACAAGTCCCACATACAGCGCCCCGCTAACCAAGAACAACACTCATTTGGACAGTCTTCAATTCCAAATAGAAACCTCGTGGGAACTTCAAGAATAGCTCCACCCACAGTCTTACTCTCAGATTATGAACTATTGCGGAAGAACTTTGAGGAGCTTAAGCAGCAGAATAATGAGCTCAGGGTGAACAATTAGGAGAATATGAGAAGACTACAGGAGGTCACTGCTTTGTTACGTGAACTAAGGCCGGACATTCATATTCCCCACATGGGATAAATCGATACAAGGGTAGAACATCGGAGATTCCAGGACAACCCTTCAAGAACCCCTCGGTAGGGGACAAGAATCAGAACTCCAGGGCTGAATAGTAAAGTTTCGAAAGTAACGAACTCGAGAAGGAAAAATTGCAGGAGGGTGAGAAAAGCTCCCAAGTATAGAGAGACAGTAGAAAACACCTACTCGGGAGTGCCCCAAGACCCATCTATTTGCCAAAATAAAAAGAAGCAGGAAACACTCAGCGTGTCTGACATTAAACGCCTCATAGAAGAGGTGCTAGAACAGAAGCAGGTAATAATGATACCAAAGGTAACTCCCTCGAAAGGATTCCCTCTATCTGAGGAACTCTAGAGGCGACCGGTGCAACCAGGGTTTGAACTACCACAACTCTCGGTATACTCAGGAAGGGAGGACCCCGAAAAACACTTACAACATTTTGTCGCAGTAGCCGTGTTACATGGATGGAATGAGGTCACTAGGTGTAGGGTTTTCCCACTCTCCCTGGTAGGACAAGCTCAGCAGTGGTTCACTGAATTACGAACAGGACATATACGATCATTCGAACAGTTGAAGAAAGAATTTCTAAATGCATTCTCCGTCTATCTCCCAAAGAAGAAGAGTGCAATATATCTAATGAGTTTACAGCAGAAGTCGGACGAATCCCTAAAGCAATACATCGAGCGGTTTAGAGTTGCGACACAGGAAGTAAGGGATCTCCCAATCGGATTGGCAGTGTCAGCCCTGCTAAACAGAACTACCTACACCCCACTTAGAAGATCCTTAGCCTTCTCCAAGCCAAATTCAGTGACTGAGTTGTTCGACCGAGCAGAACAATTTGTCACCCAAATAGAAATTTTGGACGCAGGGGAAGGTAATAGAAAAGGAAGGGAAACCCAGCTCGAAGTGCGAAGAACCTTACGAAATCCAGAAGATGGTAGACACCAACAGGTACACACTACCGACACCACAGAGCAAGGCGATAAGAAAAGCTCGGAACACCGTGCACCTCGAGAGGTACTTCCCGGCTTTAGCCTCAGGGGAAAGGACGAAGCACGAGACATAGAGTCAAGCCTATCGTCGGAAGCGTTCCTCGACCCGGTTAGAGGCCAGAATTATCTTTGAATTTTCCATTGTAATGACATCCCCCGATAAATAAAAGAATATATCCCATGTATTCTCATGGAGTAGACAAAATTATAAGCCGAACCACGTAAAATCTACAGGAGCCCAGATTATTTGTATGTGTCTTGCAGGTGTAGCAGCCCAAGCACAGCTCGCTTCCAATAGGTAAAGTCGCCTAGCTGCAATCTGGTGTCGATGACCACGGGATGGCTCGAGATTACCAGAACATCCGACGCCTATGCCTGCAGACTCACCTGGATCCCTCGTTTGAGTTCGGTGCTATGCCTTTTTGGCTAGACCCGACTCCTTGGTTGATCTGGCGCCTAGGTCTCCCGGCAAACTCGGATGTCTGGTAGGAATCCCGTGCTAGACCACTAGCCAAACCCAGATTCCCTGAGGTAGACTGGCCCTATGAAGGCGAAAAAGAAGTGAAGTGATCACCTGATAGTTCCAGCATAAGACCGCTCCCGAAGGTCAAGTCACTTAGTGGCAATTTGGTGCCGATGACCACGAGCTAGCCCGGGATCACTAGAGGATCCGATGCCTATGCCCGCAGACTCACCCGGATCCCTCATTTGAGTTCGGTGCTATGCCTTTTTGGCTAGACCCGACTCCTTGGTTGATCTGGCGCCTAGGTCTCCCAGCAAACTCGGATGTCTGGTAGGAATCCCGTGCTGGACCACTAGCCAAACCCAGATTCCCTGAGGTAGACTGGCCCAAGGAAGGCATGAAAAGACAACAACCCTGTAATAACTCTGTCATGACCCCGCTTATCAGGGTTGAGCCACCCAGGTGGAATCTGGTGCCTATGACCACGAGTTGGCCCAGGATCACCAGAACATCCAATGCCTATGCTCGCAAACTCACCCAGATCCCTCGCTTAAGTTAGGTGCTATGACTTTTTGCCTAGACCTAACTCCTTGGTAGATCTAGTGCCTAGGTCTCCCGGCAAACTTGGATGTCTGACCGGAATCTCGTGCCGAACAACTGGCCAAACCCGGATTCCCTGAAATAGGCTAACCATGAAAGACGGACACGGAGAGCACAATAGCCAGAGCGTTATGACCCATCATGGTATCATCGGATGCTCCGGAGACTATGCCTGTGGGCTCGTTGGGATCCATTGACTGAGTCCGGTGCTATGTTCCCGAGCTAGTCCCGACTCCTAAGCTGATCCGACGCCTAAACCTCTCGGTAAGCTCAGAAACCCGACTAGAATTCCATAGTGAAGTCTATCTACCAGGGGTATGATTGCCCAGAAATAATTTGGTACTTCAACCCCTAATCGAGGTAAGATCTTTTTGGGCATTCTGGAGCACCTGGTTAAGGCAAGGTGCTAGACCCGACTCCTTGGCTAATATTTTTTACTCTTCAATTTTGTCTAAGGACAAAATAGAAGAGTAGGGGGCAATTGTTGTGCCACGTGAAAAGAAAGAATAAACAAAAAATCAAAAATCAAAAAAGAAAAAAGAAGTTGAAGAAAGCTGGCGGCAACAATTGCCGCCAGCTGGCTAAATTCGCGGTTGCCTCGCAGCCGCAAGTAACAGCAGCCGCAAGGTGCAACCTCGCGGCTGCATGAGGCTTGCGCAGCCTCGCGGCTGCATGCCGCGAGGTACAGCCTCGTGGCTATTTGCCGCGAGGTGCCTCGCGACTGTCTGCCGCGAGGAGCTGCTGCCTCGCGGCAATGCAGGCCGCCAGGCTGCCGCGAGGCCCGGCTGCCCGCGGCTAAGTCGTAACGAGCTCTCCCACTTTTTTTGGTTTGGCTTTGACCCATTCAGCAACCGCCACATATCGATACCAGCCACCCTTGAGAATCGTGCCCTATAAATACCTAGCTACAGGACATTAATGAGCTCCAACTTCGGTAAATCTTATCACTTTGAATATACTTTGACTATTTTTTCGTGAATATTCATCGGGATTCGGGACTGACTTTGGCATCGGAGGGCCTTCGCGGGGAAGATTCCCGCGAGCCTTCTAACCTATTTTCTCAGCATTAACAGGGCCGAATCCTTGTGGCGAACCTAGCGGCGAAGCTTGTGGCAAAGCTCGTGGCGAAGCTAGCGGCAAAGCTTGTGGCGAAGCTAGCGGCAAAACTTGTGACGAAGCTAGCGACAAAGCCTTGTGGCGAACCTTGTGGCAAAGCTAGTGGCAAGACCTAGCGGCAAAGCTTGTGGCAAAGCTCATGGCGAAGCTAGTGGCGAACCTCGTGGCGAAGCTAACGGCAAGGCTTGTGGCAAAGCTAGCGGTGAAGCTTGGGGCAAAACTTGTGGCGACCCCCGTGGCGAAGCTAGCGGCAAAGCTTGTGGTGAAGCCTAGTGGCAAAGCTAGTGGCAAGACCTTGTGGCGAAGCTAGTGGCAAAGCTAGTGACAAGACCTTGTGGCGAACCTCGTGGCGAAGCTAGCGGCAAAGCTTGTGGCGAAGCTAGCGGCGAAACTTGCGGCAAAGCTTGTGGCGAAGCTAGCGGCGAAGCTAGTGGCAACGCTAGTGGCAAGACCTTGTGGCAAAGCTAGCGGCAAGGCTTGTGGCGAAGCTAGCAGCAAAGCTTGTGGCGAAGCTAGCGGCGAAGCTTGTGGCGAAGCTAGCGGCAAAGCTTGTGGCGAAGCTAGCGACGAAGCTAGTGGCAAAGCTAGTGGCAAGACCTTGTGACAAAGCTAGTGGCAAGACCTTGTGGCGAAGCTAGCGGCAAATCTAGCGGCAAGATCTTATGGCAAAGCTAGTGGCAAGACCTTGTGGCAAAGCTCGTGGCGAAAGCTAGTGGCGAGAACTAGCGGCAAATCCTTGCGGCGAGCATCCTAATGGCAACCTCCCTTGAAGTAATATCTCTTACGGCAACCTAACTTCACCCGACATCGAGCTCAAGTGGACCCCACATCACAAAATTTTAATTGTTGTATTTTGGCAACAACAGTTTCCAAAATGCTTTTGAGTGGAAAAGTAATCCCTGACATGATTGTGGTGAGCTGGGTTCCTGTGTTGATATTAACCCTCTTGAGCCGAAGCAGTAACAATTGTTCCCGAGGTGTCGGGGAGATGTGCTGACTTTGCCTCTCTTAAGCTAAAACTGTATTGTGTTAACGTGTTAGTGTGTTGATGTTATCTCTAGAGAGATTGTTCTTCCCCTGTGATTGGGTTAAGCGCTATGAGGGATTTTCTTGGGGTGGGGTTTGTCGGGTTGTGCTGGTTTGTTTCATGTCTTGCATATATTCATGAAAACGTGTTTTGAACTCTCATTTAGATGATTCATCATTTAATTTGGATTATGTCTCGAAAATTATTCAAACGTTTCAAGTGAAAGCAGTAGTGTAAAGGGAAAAGAGATTGTCGAGGAGTGACGACGATTAGAAAATAGTTTATAGTACGTCGCTTTCAATTATGTTGTATATTTGGATGACATCATGTAAAATGATGGTTTGGTTTTATAGTTATGAATGAGATGGTTTCGATTATATACCATTTGAGGTTTTGATATAGCTTCCGTAATTGAGATGTTTTACCTATCTTAGTTCATTAATCATTCTGAGTTGATATATTAAAAAGGTGTAACAAGATTGTTGGGAAATAATTTGTGTGTTGAGTTTCCATTAAAAAAAATATATATCCTGAAAATCTTACATTATGTAACACTATGGGAAACAGGGTGTTACAGTCAATCTGGTGGAGGGTGAAAAAGAGAGTGAGAGTGTGGGAGAGAGTCAGAAAGTGAGGGTCGTTCTGGTGGAGGGCAAGTCAGAAAGTGAGGGTAATCTAAGTAGAGGGCGATTTTATAATTTACACTGAAGGTGAATTTGTAATTTCATAAAGAGTTGTCAACAAAGGTGTCAACCGCTTTGTTCATATAGTATTATCCATTGGAGATAGGATTATTGTATCTATTAGTAATGATTATAACTTTTATTTGAAACTAAATATGGATCGAGAAGAAAAAATATTTGTGCCTTCAACCCATGTATATATACATGATAATGAATATTTGTTTATAATTTATGTATTGTGATTATATTTGCATAATTATTTCAAATTGAATGAATATTGATATAATGATAAATATATGTTAGTTGAGCTTACTTTTCTGGACACAATAATCTTATTCTGAGGTATTTGGGTAGGTAAGTCCATGCCAAGTCTATTGTCATTTTTCCATTTGAAGACAACCATCTAAATGTGATTCGACCTTGCAAATCTCTCTTGATGTCTCTTTGATACAAATGCAAATATATTTAGCAAACAATTCCTGTGTTGTGTTGTGTTGTGTCGTGGATGCAGGGAAACTGTAGAACAGTATTCAGCAGAAGTGAAAAAACTTGCCACATCACTGTTTCAACTCATGGCAAAGGCACTGAAAATGGAAGACGGACTGATGGAGGAGCTGTTTGGGGAGGGAATCCAGTCGATGAGGATGAACTACTATCCGCCATTCCCCAAACCAGAGCAGGTCGTTGGCCTCTCCTCTCACTCCGACGCTAGCGCCCTCACCGTCCTCTACCACCTCAACGAAGTCGAAGGCCTCCAGATCAAGAAAAACGACATCTGGCTTCCGGTCAGGCCAATCCCCGACGCATTCACCATCAACGTCGGAGACGTCTTGGAGGTAATAAATCGCAAGTTATTTTCACGAATTTCTTTTTTCCCAATATATGAAGGAACCCTATCTTAATTGCTGCAGATCGTTACCAATGGAACGTACAAGAGCATCGAGCACAGGGCGGTGATTAACGCCGAGAAGGAGAGGCTCTCCGTTGCCACATTTCACGGCCCGAACCTGGATGGAGAATTGGGACCGGCGGCAAGCCTCGTCTCTCCTCAAACTCCAGCGTTGTTCCAAAGAGTTGGCGTCAAGGATTACCACCAGAAATTCTTCACCAACAAACTCGACAAGAAATCGAACGTCGATCGTTGGAGGATTAATCACATTCACAACGGTCGAAATGATTGACCGCTGCATCATTCTGCTTCTCAATGTCCGCTTGAACAGTTCGAATTCGAAGTAGTAGTATTGTAAATGGACCTTATAATTACTCCTCGTCCGAAAAGCTTTTTCATGGTGTGTGTGAGTTTGTAAGCTATAATATTGCTTGTTTGGATAATATCAAACAATAAATCATCATGTCCATAAGTTGTAGTAACTTTTTGTAATTAACATAATGCGATAGAAGCTTATCTTGATCCATTGAAAGTTGAGCCCGTAAAAGAGTTTGCCGGTTGATGATGAGGAAAATGGAATTTGATTTCTTCCCCAACCTTAATAATGGACTTAAAATATAATTAGTGTAATGAGTCGGATAAGAAAAGGACCAAACTCTTATTTATAATAGTAGAAATAATCTCATTTGATATTTAATTTAATAATCTCATTACATTAATATCATCATATTTGATATTTAATTTAATTATCTATTTAGATGAACGTCATTATATCTGATAAAATATTTTTTATCTTTGATTTAGAAAAAAAATTCAAAGACTGAAATATTTTTGTCTCTGATTCTAAAAAATCATTAGAGACGACATTTTTTTTTATTTCTAATATCAAGTAAAATTCAGAGACATAAATATTTTTGTCTTTGACTTCAAAAAAATTCAAAAATAAAATTTTTTCTGTCTCTAATATCAAACAAATTTTGAGAGGAAATTTTTTATCTCAAACTTTAAAAAAAAATCAGAAATACAATTATATCAGAGACAAAAATATTCTGATTTCGTCTCTAATAAAGAAAAACTGTCAGAGATAATTTTTTTTGTCGAACTATCAGAGTATTAGAGGCGCTTGAAAATGGTGAACTTATACGCGGACAAGGCCAAAATCAAGAGTGCACTCTTAGCCATGCTGGTTGGAATTTTCATTATATAATACTTTGATTAGTTTGATTTGGATCTTCTCTTCATCAGATATTGACATGCTTACATCTATTGTGAAAAACTCAAAATGTGAACAGAGAGCTGAAACATGTACTTGGCTTGATTACTTACAATTTATTGATATATATTGTGCTTTGTCTTCATTTGATAAAAACTATATTATTAGATATCATTTATGAATTATCATGGACACTACAAAGAAAGCATCAAGATATGGTGAATGCTATGAATTTGGTTAGAATAGCCAAACAAAGGATAATATGGAAAGATGGTTGCAATTCTTTATTAAAGAAAGTAGTTTATGACAAGCATGATTAAATGTCCTTAACATCGATGATATATATATTGCGTGAAGAAGGTCTTAACGTAATGTAATGTTGCAAAGAAGGTAACATATATGCATCATTATCAAGTTGAAGTCTTTTTGTATTTTTCCCTCCTTTTTTAAAATTTCAAGTGAGCCTTAAATCTCTCAAAAAAACATTTTAAATCCAAAAACTATGGATTCAAATATGAAATTAGTAGCGAGGTTTGGTGCCTGTGTATGCAGGGAAACCATGGAACAGTATTCAGCGGCAGTGAAGAATTCAACATAAATATAAATTCTATCATAAAACATAAATTTCATCGTTTATTCAAAATATAAGAGTTTTTTTATAAATATAATTTTTAATATAAAAAATAATTATTCAATCAAACATAAATATAAATTTTATCATTCATTCAACTAAATATAAAATTAAAAATGAGATTATTCGTAATATGGTAGAAGTAGTGTCAATCGTGGAGAAAATAAGAAAGATTAGACTAAGATTAGAAGTGTTCAAAAAAATTGGTAGACCGCAGTTTCTGGCCAAATCGGCCATTTTTTTGAATTGGCAATCTGATTTGATTTCGAAAATTGTCAAACCACATGATTTGCGGTTAGCGATTTGGTAGACCGACGATTCGGTTCAAAACCAAACTGTCTGCATAGATGATATATAATTTACATATTATATATAATATATATAATATTCTAAAATTTCAAAAATCAAATTGCAAAATGTAATGCAATTTGGTTCGATTTTCTACACCAAATCAAATCGCTTAGTTTGATTTGGTAGAAAATCGAGCTTGCAGTTTGGCACATTAAACTGGCTCAAAACCAGCCAAATCAAACTGCAAATACTCTTAACTAAGATGGTTTGGTCATGTGAGAAGAGGACCAAAAGACGCTCATGTGATGAGAGTTGATGAAATGGAACAATAAATCAAAAAAAGAGATAGAGGTAGACTTAAGAAAATTTTGGAAGATATATTAAAATTTGATATGAAGTGTTTGGACCTAAATGAAAATATGACAAGAGACAAAAACACATAAAACTCTAGAATTCATATAGCCGACCCTATATAATGGGATAAAGACTGGATATATTGTTGTTGTTGTTGTTGTATTCAACCAAATATAAACACATGTTATTTCTCAAAATACAATCAAACATAGATTAATTTTACCTATTTAAATAACTATTTAAATTTAAATATTAATTAAAATATTAAAATTTAAAAAAAATAAAATAACTCATGAATTATTAAATAAGTGATTAGTTTCAAAAAAAGTATATCCATCATGTATAATACAATTTTATAATAATCAAAATATTAATAATGAAAACATATGAATATATTGTACATTATATTAATTTCGATTTTAAATTTTATGTTGATCCATTTAAACTTGTTTTTCAATCGGATAAGTTTTAAGTTTTTTCAAGTTAACCTGTTATTAACTCAAACCTAATAAACTTTTATCAAGTCAATTCAATAATGACCCAAACTCACTAATTTTGTGTCAGTTCGATCATCAAGTCAGATAATCTATTAATAAATCTAATAGAGAAGGAATTATTTTATATTCTAACGTGATTACGAAATAAAAACTCATTTCTAATATTTTTTTAATATTAAAAAAGTAACGCCAAAACATTTTTAAAGTTACCAAAAAAATCCCAAAAGTATTTTTTTTTTTTTTGGCATTCCTAAATGTTTTGGGATATGAAAGGTATCAAAAATGCTAAAAGAGTATCGTTTTGATGTTTTCATGCATTAAAGATGGTCTATATTATTAATTTTTTTATTTAACTTTAACATATAATAATAAAATTTAATGGCATTAAAAAATTAAAGTCCAGTATTTTTATTAAAAAAATTAAAGTTTATTCCAAACTTAAAACAAATTAAACGAGTTTTTCATTTTGGATAATTTATCTTTCATTTAGTTACTTGTTTTACCCCCGGCCCCGGGGGGGGGGGGGGGGGGGGGGGGGGGGGGGGGTTCCCAAAATTGAAACTACTTCCCCAACCGACAATTACCCAAGCTCCGCCGGACGATTATATATTTCAGAGAGAGAGAGAGAGAGAGATGTTGAAGGGGAAGCTTAAAGGTGATGCGATATGGAGCTTAAAGGTGATGCGATATGGAGCCAGGTACCAAGTGTGCGAGAGCTGGCTAAGAGGCCGCTGAATTCCATCCCGGACAGATACCTGCGTTCTGAACAAGATCCTCCAACCTTATTCAATTTGTCTTCTTCAAGCTTGCCTCAAATCCCTGTTATCGACTTGCAGAGCCTTTTTTCTGCAGATTCCATGGCTTCCGAGCTACACAAGCTCCACTCAGCGTGCAAAGATTGGGGTTTCTTTCAGGTATATGTTTTTGTTTTTGATTTTTACCCCCAATCCCATGCTTGAACTGTATCCACACCCAAAGGGATACAGCTTTGATATTCATTAATTGCAAATTTGCGAGAATCAGAGCGAAAATCGAACAAAAAACGGAAGCTGTAAACAAATTCACGAAAAGTCCTAATTAACTTGAAATGTGTCAATCTTTGAAAATAGACTTTTGACTTTAGTGTGTGGTTAAGTTTAAGCAAATGCATAATATTGCAGGTGATCAATCATGGAGTCAGCTCTGAGTTGCTAGAGAAGGTGAGGGTAGAGATTCAAGGACTGTTTGAACTCCCATTGGAAGAGAAGCAGAAGTATTGGCAAAAGGCAGGAGGAACAGAGGGATTCGGGCAGCTCTTTGTTGTATCGGAGGAGCAGAAGCTTGATTGGGCGGACCTCTTCTACTTGGTGACCTTTCCAAACTACTTGAGAAACCCAGAACTGTTTCCGATCCTGCCTCCATCATTTAGGTCAGTCAAATCTATTTTGTTGGATTTTGTTACTATTGTGTACTAAATGCTTCATAATTGGAAAATTGTGGACTTTCGAGGTGTAGTCTAGTGGCTACTCGACTGATAATGTTGGAAAATTGTGGACCTCCGTCGGCGACTCTTCTTCTTCCTCCTCCTCCTCATCTGGAATGATCTAGCTTCTTCTTCCTTCATCTTTTTCCAAAATCGCGACAGCATCGCCCATCTGAACCTCAATTGACTGCAAAATCCCACCATCCCCCTGATTACCCATCACCTTCTGACCACTATCTGTCTTTCCAAAAGGCATAACCGGACCAACTTCATGTTGGGTATCCGCCTCATGGGATACCCAAAAATTCAACATGGTGACTATGCACAAAAATTCAACATGGTGGCTGTGCAAAAATTCAACATGGTGGCACGTGGCAGCATCAGAGCCACCAATTTTCTGTCTATAAAACCGAGAGCAATTGGGAGAAATCTGCGCAGAAGAAAGAGGGAGAAAAACGGAGAGCAACAGTAGGCAGGAAAATCTGTAGTTGTCATTTAACCCTTTATATCTCTGCATCTCATGGTCAGATAGTCACGATTTTTGGACAGAAACTTTGCATCTCATTGTTCTTTAAATCCAGCGGTTAAGATTAAGATCCAATGATCCATTTGAGAGGAATCTTGTAGCATTTTTCTTGTGAGATATTTTTTTATTATTTTTTAATAATATTTAAAGATACTTTTATTTAAAGAGTTGTGATTGGATTGATTGTTTTGTTGTTCTTGAAAATTTTTAGTTTGTCAAAAATTATTGAGTTTTTGAAGATTTAGTGTACCTCTAGTATTATCTAAAGAAGATTAATTATACTATTATTTATTTGATAGTGAAAGTTTTTGGTGAATTCTGTTATTGTGGTTTTACTCCTCACATTAAAGAGTTTTTTCATATAAAAATTTGGCCTTTTTGTGATTGGTTGTTGCACTTATTTTGTATTATTCTATATCTACTTGATTTAACTCTTATTAGATTCACATAAGAAAGGTTAAACAATTTTATATTAAGTTGTTAATTTTGACGTGTGTTTTTCTCTCCAACACTTCACATAGAGGATCAAAAACCTTACCTGCCATCTGGGATGAAGCCTGTAATGAAATTCCGTCACTGTTCCTGATCCCTTGTCAACCCTTTGTATCTCAGCATCGTCGGTTTCAGATCCTGTCGCGAGAGATCCCTCTGCTGACGCCGAAAAAGAAAAAGACAGTCATTACCGCACCATTCTTCTCCAAATAGCCCAAAAATTATCACCAAAAATAATAAATATTTGTTAGCTAACGAGGATAAGAGAGGGAAGACTTAATATTTTTGTTATTGTTTAGATATAATAATAAATTTATAATTGTAAATGAGTGTTCATCTCAAGTTTTTAGTTTTTGGAAGACTTGCGAAAGAAAAAGGAGTTAGGGGTATAAGATGTCTCTCGTGTGGGTCCTTTTCCGATACTTAAGTTAGTTTTTACAAAAGAGTGTAGAAAAATAAGAATATTGTAGTGTCAGCAGAGTTTTTGTCTTATATCAATTAGGGGAATCACATTTTATTTACAGAAATCAAAATTGATAAGCAGAGAAATATTCACGTCTTTTGAATTGCTAATTCTAGATTTTTAAGCAAATACATAGAGGTGAGTTAGACATTTTTTGGAACAGGGAGATCTCTTTGGAAGGGTCTTCCCGAGAAAGGTCTTCGGGAGAGTCTCTAGAGGGTATCCAAGAGGGTCTCCCACAATAATTCTGCCAGGAAGGCATCCTGGAGTTACCTTTTTGTAATTCCTTCTCTTAAAGACTATCTTAGGGTTTGACTCCCTTTCTTGAACACTATAATTTTATTTAGTAGTATTTGGGTAACTAGGCCATGCCAAATCTATTGTCATTTCTATCTATAGACGGCACCTAAATGTGACTCGACCTTGCAAATCTCTCTTGATGTCTCTTTGATACAAATGCAAATATATTTAGCAAACAATTCCTATGTTGTGTTATGTTGTGCATGCAGGGAAACTGTAGAACAGTATTCAGCAGAAGTGAAAAAACTTGCCACATCACTGTTCCAACTCATGGCAAAGGCACTGAAAATGGAAGACGGACTGATGGAGGAGCTATTTGGGGAGGGAATCCAGTCGATGAGGATGAACTACTATCCGCCATTCCCCAAACCAGAGCAGGTCGTTGGCTTTTCCTCTCACTCCGACGCCAGCGTCCTCACCGTCCTCTACCACCTGAACGAAGTCGAAGGCCTCCAGATCAAGAAAAACGACATCTGGCTTCCGGTTAGGCCAATCCCCGACGCATTCACCATCAACGTCGGAGACGTCTTGGAGGTAATTAATCGCAAGTTATTTTCACGAATTTCTGTTTTCCCAATATATGAAGGAACCCTATCTTAATTGCTGCAGATTGTTACCAATGGAACGTACAAGAGCATCGAGCACAGGGCGGTGATTAACGCCGAGAAGGCGAGGCTCTCCGTCGCCACATTTCACGGCCCGAAGATGGACGGAGAATTCGAACCGTCGGCAAGCCTCGTCACTCCTCAGACTCCGGCATTGTTCCAAAGAGTCGACGTCAAAGATTACTACCAAAAATTTTTCACCAATAAACTCGATCAGAAATCGAACATCGATCTTTGGAGGGTTTAATCACATTCTCGGCGGCCGGAATGATTGACCCTGCCTGCATCATTCTGCTTCTCCATGTTCGATGGTACGTACCAGGTCGAATTCGAAGTAGTAGCTAGTATCGTAAATGGACCTTATATAAGTAAATTTATCTTAATTTCATATATATATATAGGAAACAGTCATATATGTCATTATATAAACTTATAATTACTCCTTGTCCGTGAAGCACTACCTTATAATTACTCCTCGTCGGTATATCCCTCTCAGCTTCTAGTGGTGAGGAAACAATGGAAGAGAGTGATCGAAAATCAGGGTTCCAGCGAGAAAGACAGGGCGCAAATGGAGACGGCAAAAAAATCGGGTTTAGAGACGGTTAACATAAAATTTCATCCCTGCTGTTTTAGACACAGAATTAGGAACGGAATTTATTTTGTCTCTAAATCAAAATTAGAATTACATTCCGATGATCAAAATGGATATCAGAAGTAAAAAATTAAGAAGAAGAGCAAGTGAGAAAATTGATGGAGTCGCGATTAATGTCAGACGTATAAAAATAGTTATGATACAATCATATGAGGAAGAAATTAAGATTAATTAAAAATACATTTAATAGTTATAAGGAAATGGGTGTCACTGCTAAATGTATGAGAATGAGATTGATTATTAATAAAAGAATGTGAGAGATTGAGATTAATTAAAATTATAATGATACAAATAGAATTAATTATTGATAAAAAAAATATAAAAGATTGAGATTAATTAAAAATATAAAATGATTTCAAATGGGCCACGTGCACCACGTGTTTTTAATTTTTAAATTTATTGTTTTTAACTAATTTTATTTTTTTAATTAATTTAAAATATAAAAATTGAAATCAGCATAGGCGGCTATGCCCAGTGCCAGCCCTAAAGACAGTTGGTCGCCACCATATTTTAATGCAACAAATAAACAATACGAAACCCCTCAACTATTTGTAGCACATCTCCGGTTTGTCGCCACCATATTATTAAATAAACCAGCAAGATATATAGCAACGCTTCTTAACTTACCTTCACGGTAGTCTGCTAAGCAAAAACAGAGAGAGAGAGAGAGAGAGAGAGAGCGCTATGGAATCCAAGGCCTCATCAAGATTAGGAAGCTCGCTGCCAGTGCCGTGCGTGCAGGAATTGGCAAAAGAGCCGTTGGCAGCCGTTCCGCCGCGATACCGTCGCCGAGATCAAGATCCTACGGCGGTCTCATCCTCCACCTGTTCTTGCCCGATCGTCGACATGGAGAAGCTGCTTTCCGGAGATCGCTCGGAGTTGGAGAAGCTTGATTCGGCATGCAGAGAATGGGGTTTCTTCCAGGTAATCGAAAATACTAATTTTTAGAAAATTTCTAAACTATTTTTAGTTTTTAAATAATATTAATAAAATCATATAGAGAATCAAACCAAACCGATTGAGTCCAAATATAGTAGGGATGATTAATTCTTAAACCCAAATACTAATTAACAAAAAATTAAACTAAAACAACTTAAACCGAAATTGCGACCAAAATAAACAATCAAGATAGCAATACTAATTTATTTAATTAATAATATCTCACTATTTATCAAAGAAACAAGCAAATAGTAAATTAATTAGGATTTAGTTTGATGTTAATTCTTTTTAATATCTTTGAACTAAAATTATTAAACTGAATTAGAAATAAATTTAAATAAACTCGAATCAATCACATAATGATTCCAAGTTTACATCTCCTCACAAAGTAAATTTAAAAATAAAAAAACTTATCTACTTTTTAGGTGTACCTTTAATAATTAGTCCATTTGATAAAGACATTAAGCCTTGTTTTGGTGTAAACACTATTTTTAAATTTTTAAATTTTATTAAAAATAGAAATTTTATTTTCTGCTTTTGTAATTTTATATTATAAATTTAAAAAAATCTCTTTTGATATTTTTAAATTTTATTTAAAAGAATGTTACAATTTTTTGAAACATAAATATGGACACAAATGACCGAACTTATTTGTGTTTGGATTAACAAATAATTAACTAAAAATATTATTTAGATATTTAATTATAATATTTTTAGTGATATTTATATATTGATATTAAAGGAACATAAAATATAATATATTAATTATTATTATTATTATTATTATTATAAAAATATAGGTAAAATATCAAAATAATAATTATGAGTAATAATTATTAATGTGGGTACAGTTGACAAGGCATGGAGTGAGGTGGTCGTTGGTAGAGGAAGTGAAGGTGCAGATTGAGGGATTCTTCAATCTGCCAATGGAAGAGAAGAAGAAGTTGTGGCAAGAGCCCGGTGACTTGGAAGGATTTGGACAGGCTTTCGTGGTGTCCGAGGAGCAGAAGCTCGACTGGGGAGACATGTTCTACTTGGTCACTCTCCCCTCTCATCTCAGGAAGCCCCGCCTCTTCCCCAATCTCCCTCTCCCCTTCAGGTTCTCTCTCTCTCTCTCTCTCTCTCTCTCTCTGAGTCGAGAAATTCCGGAAATATAGATAATCTAAATCTAACGCAGCTCTTCGGTTATTATGTGATTGAATAAGACTCTTCTAATTTTGTTAGTTTTAGTACTTGACCCAGAAATTAAGCCTTAATTTCCATTGGCCACGCATGCAGAGAAGCTCTGGAAGTTTATGCCACTGAGTTGAAGGGGCTTGCCATCAAGATCCTTGACCTCCTGCAGAGAGTTCTGGGAATGAAGGCCGAGGAGATGAGAGAGCTCTTTGAAGATGGCTACCAGGGAATGAGGATGAACTACTACCCGCCGTGCCCTCAGCCGGAGCAGGTCTTCGGCATCGCCCCCCACTCCGACGCCGTCGGCCTCACCATCCTCCTCCAAATCTCCGAAGTCGAAGGCCTCCAGATCAAGAAAGACGGCGCCTGGGTTCCTGTCAAACCCCTCCCTCAAGCCTTCATTGTCAACGTCGGCGACATTCTACAGGTAATTATATATATTACAAAATTAACCTTTTCAACGGAATCCCAGTTTGTCAGTCATTTATTCCTTGTTTCTGCAGATCATCACGAATGGAGCTTATCAGAGCTCGGAGCACCGGGCGGTGGTTAACTCCGGGAAGGAGAGGCTATCGGTGGCCACATTTTACAGCCCCGGCCTGGATAGAGAGATTGGGCCGGCAGCCAGCTTGATCCGACCGGAAGCTCCAGCGTTGTACAAAAGAATTGGGGTTGAGGAGTATTTCAAAGGGTTGTTTGGTCGGAAGCGGGACGGGAAAGACTACATCGACGTCATGAAGATCGGTGATCAAAACCAGAGCTTTTGAAGCGTTCAGTCCATGAAATAAAATGGTGATTGGGTGGTTAAAATAATTATATTAAGAAAAAGAAGATGGGGGGGGGGGGTCGAAGCGATAACAATAAGCCAATTGTGTGTAATCCAAATCTGTAATATTGTAATGCCTTTCTAATTAAGACAGTGCGAGCAACTTGTGATCCACTCACAGTCACGAGTGGAAGGACAAGGAAAATAAAACAACTCTATTTACTTCCTTCTCCATCCCCAATATATAGGAAACTTTATGTAACATTAACATGAATATTAATGAAACTTTATGTCCCATCATTCCACATGAATCTACCCTTAATGCATTACATTAACAATTTTGTAACTCTTAACCTAATTCAATTTCACGTGTCTCAGATAAATCTCTATTTTTATGTGTATATAAGATACACATAAAAAAAAGTACAATTATCATATACTTAAACTGTAATTTTGCTTTTATGAGTACATTTATGTGAATTTTTATTTATAATTTGTGTATTGGTAGTTATAAATTATAAAAATTAAAAAATAAAAATAAACTTGTTGGCCCACCGATCCTAACCCAATGGTGTAGGGTCTTGTGGGCCAACTTCTTCTACATCGCAAAGAAAACCAAACCAACCATGCATGCTTGGTGAAACTAAAAAGCTTGTGACGGCGTGATTTGGCTTAGAATTGAACATCAAGCAGCAATTGATTCACCTATATATGTATATATACTACACCCAGTCTAATTATCTTAAATAATTTTTCATTCATTTGAGACAACAAGTGAATTCAGCCTTAACTTCTTGCAGATGCCAACAATTAATTAATTAATTAAAGAGATGAATTAACCCCAAAACATATGCATGGTATATATGTTCGTTTAATTTGGATAGTAGATGCATGCATGATCGAACTTGTTAATACATAATCATGCATCTGCATTCATATTTAATTAATGTTAAAATCAATAAAATTTGATCCACTCACACATAAATAACGTTCCAATGCAATCCTAATAATAGGTATACATTTTAAATAAATATTAATATATAGCATATATTATATTACCGTCCTAATAATATGCAAGTTCTAATTAATATATATATATATATATATATAATTGACCAAAAAAGTATAATCAAGGAATATAATTAAAATAATAAAAAATTTAAATAGTCACACGAAAAATAATGTAAAAATATATGAATAAATATATGTATTTGGTCTCGACAAAAATAGATAAATTTAAGGAAAAAATATTAATTTAACAAAATGACTTTAAAAATTGTTTTAGTTTTGAGAGGGAAAATATATATATATATATATATATTTGCTACTTTAAAAATAATTACTGGCTTAGACTGAAAGACTTCTAGAACCTTACTTGCCATCTGCGACCAAGCCTGCGATGAAGTCCCCTCACTGTTCCCGACCCCTTGTCAACCCTTTGCATCTCAGCAACGTCGATTTCAGATCCCGTTGCGAGAGATTCCCCTGCTGACGTCGGAAAAGAAAGAGGCGCAGTCACTGCCGCATCATTCTTCTCCAAACAGCCCAAAAATCATCACCAAAAACAATAAATATTTGTTAGCTAACGAGAATAAGAGATGGAAGATTGTTGTTGGTTAGATATACCAATAATTTTATGACTGTGAGTGAGTGATTTTTAAACCAAGATATAGAAGTGAGTTAGATATTTTTTGGAACAGGGAGAGGTCTTTGGAAGGGTCTCCTCTTGGGAAAGGTATTCGGGAGAGTCTCTAGCGGGTCTCCCACATATAATTCTGCCAGAAAGGCATCCTGGAGTTACCTTTCTGTACTTCCCTCTCTTTAAGACTATCTTAGGGTTTGACTCCCTTTTTTGAACACTATAATTTTATTCAGAAGAATTCGGGTAACTAGGCTATGCCAAGTCTATTGTCATTTTTCCATCTGAAGACAACCACCTAAATGTGATTCGACCTTGCAAATCTCTCTCGATGTCTCTTTGATACAAATGCAAATATATTTAGCGAACAATTCCTATGTTTGTGTTGCAGATGTAGGGAAACTGTAGAACAGTATTCAGTAGAAGTGAAAAAATTAACTTGCCACGTCGTTGTTTCAGCTCATGGCAAAGGCACTGAAAATGGAAGACGAACTGATGGAGAAGCTGTTTGGGGAGGGAATCCAGTCGATGAGGATGAACTACTATCCGCCATTCCCCAAACCAGAGCAGGTCGTTGGCCTCTCCTCTCACTCCGACGCCAGTGCCCTCACCGTCCTCTACCACCTCAACGAAGTCGAAGGCCTCCAGATCAAGAAAAACGACATCTGGCTTCCGGCCAGGCCAATCCCCTACCCATTCAGCATCAACGTCGGAGACGTCTTGGAGGTAATTAATCGCAAGTTATTTTCACGAATTTATGTTTTCCCAAAACATGAAGAACCCTATCTTAACTGCTTTAGATTGTTACCAATGGAACGTACAAGAACATCGAGCACAGGGCGGTGATTAACGCTGAGAAGGAGAGGCTCTCCGTCGCCACATTTCACGGCCCGAAGATGGACGGAGAATTCGGACCGGTGGCAAGACTCGTCACTCCTCAACTCCGGCGCTGTTCCAAAGAGTCGGCGTCAAATATTTCTATCAGAAATTTTTCACCAACAAACTCGACCAGAAATCGAACGTCGATCTTTGGAAGGTTTAATCACATTCCCGATGGCCGGAATGATTGACCCCTGCATCATTCTGCTTCCCCATGTCCGCTTGCTCCAGGTTGAATTCGAAATAGTAGTATGGAAAATGGACCTTATAATTACTCCCCCGAAAAGCATTTTCATTATATGTAATGTATGTGCGTGCGTGCATGTGTGTGTGTGTGTGTGTGTGTGTGTGTGTGTGTGTGGAGACCTCAGCGTTTCCCTGTGTATGTTTACAATAGCACATTTTGAGACGTTCAACATTCAGAGACGGATTAAGCGATTCTGGAGATGGTGGAGACACTGGTGGTGAATTGCGGTAGACGAGGATGAAGGCGGAGGCGGTGGCCGCCCTCTTTTATCAAAAAAATAAAACTTGAGATTTTATATTTATGTACATAATACTTTATATATGTAATACAAATAATATTGTTTTCAAATTTTGTATTAAAAACAAGAAAATAAACAGTATGAACCCATCGACATTCAAAGTTGATCGACCGTGATTTGTAAATCTGCAATGAAAAAATTAGCGCAAATGCAGAGAGGATGAACAAATGAAAACAAATGATAAATCACACATATGGAATTTTTTACGTGATTCGGCTAGAATGATGTCTTATTTACGATTGTTCTCTGATTATTCCGACATAATAACAGTATATCATTCTTTTTCCTCTTCCTACAATGGTGTTTTTTACCCCTATTTATATTGTGTTACGGGCATTTCTTGAACCGACTTAGGCTATTGACAGCACTGCTTTGGGCTTAGAGTGGTCCAATGATAAAGCCCAGCCTCTCGGAGTACAACAAGCCCAAGAACAAAGATTGTAACACCCCGCTCTCCAGAGGGCATTGCGTAACGTAAGATTTCGGGGATATAAATTTTTTTCCAAAAACAAACCCATCACAAAATCATTCCCTGAAGATTCCGTTACACCTTCTCAATATATCAACTATGAATCATCAATAAACTAAAACAGATTCACCAACACAAATGCGGAAGCTAGATCGAAACCTTAACAAGTCATAACCGAAACCACTTTATTTATAACATAAAGTCGAACCAACATTTACATGACGTTCTCAACATTAACAACATAACCGAAATGACATAATATAAAAACATCCTCTAATCGCCGTCACTCATCGGCAATTCTCTTTTCCTTCGCACTATTGTCTTCACATGAAACTTTTAAATATTCCAAGAACATATTCCAAATTAGATGATGAATCATCTAAGTGAGAGTTCAAAATCACATTTTTCATAAATGAATGCAAGACATGAAATAAACCAATACACCCTGTAAGCCCTAGCCCAAGAGAATCCCCAACGCTTAATCCTATCACGGGAAAAGAGCAATCTCTCTAAAAGCTATCCACCATACCGACTCGACGACGTGACGCGATTCTAGCTTAAATGGGCTGCCAACGCATCTCATCAAATTACGTTCCCACCTTAAGCATCCAGGAACCACTATACAATCCCAACTCCAAAATTTCATATGGACCACCTAGTCATCCTAGTGCAACTTCCTTGGCCAAACGTCCTGGCACGGAAACTAAGGCGGCTATCTTGACATGCACACCAGTATCAGATACCCCTATTATTCCGTCACGCCCTTGGAGAATTACTGCTACACTATCCAGACAACATCCTAGACTGACATCCCACATGAACAACACAATATGGACCACCTAGTCGTCCTAGTGCAATTTTCCTGACCAAATGGTCTGGCACAGAAACCAAGGCGGCTATCCTAACATGCACATCAACATCAGATACCCCTATTATTCCGTCACGCCCTTGGAGAATTATGGCTACACTATCCAGACAACATTCGAGGTTGACATTCCATACGTACACACAAAACTCAAGACAATGCCACATTTCACAATTCAATGCATCATATAAACAACATTTATAAAATGCAATGCATAAGTTCAAAACGTTTAAGGACGGACCTCCCTCATAAAACCAACCGTCACCGATTACCGTTTCAATGCACAAAACCATTTTGCATAAATCACAACACATTTAGGTAACACAATTACCAAATTTTGGGGTAAACTACTCACAACTTTAAACCAAGTTTTGGGGCGAACACTCACCTCGACGTATTCGGATCATCTCTATTATCGTGCAATGCCTCGTTTTGCGTGCCAAAACACAAATACTCGAACTTACAATCAATCTCGAACCACAATACTTCCTAAACACCATAATTAATTAAGGAAGCATTAAAATCTATTTTCCTCAATTTTTTCGTAATTTCCTCTATTTTCTCCCAATTTTCACCTCGGTAATTCCAAAATAATTATTTCCTCAACTATTTTCCAAAATATTTCAACACAATAAATCCTAAAATAATTAAATAAAAATTTTGGAATTTAAATTACCAAAAATCCCTTGCTCACGTGCCCTTACACGCTTGGCGCGTGGGTGCAGGTAAAGGTTGGCACGTGGCTGCACGCGCTGGTCGCCGGTGGTTGCTCCGATGGCCACGAAAGTGGTACCCCCTTAAAGCCCTTGAAGAATCGATCTTGATGATGCAATTTGTAGGCCGAAACAACACCAAAAAGCCCTTCAAAAATTGATTTACAGGCAGCCCTAGGCAGTCCGCCTCCCAATCACGGCCAAGCTTCGAATGGCCACCAAACTCACTCAAAAATACCTCAAAACGCTCCCAAAGTGATCCTTGATGCCTCGCGACCAAAAGCCCTCTATTAAAGCTCTAAAAATCATCCAAAAACGCTGTCGATTTCTTGCCAAAAATTTCGAAACCCTCGACCCCTATTTTATAACAATTTTCGGCCACCTCTCGGCCAATCACCGGCCAAGGCTTTGCAACCAAGCATCCTCACGCCGTATAAAGCCTTCCCCATGCCACCCTCGGTTGTCCCATCGCCGAAAACGGCGGCCACGTGCGGTGGCAGTGTGGCGGTCGAAATCCTTCACTGTGCGTTCACATTACAACTTCTATTAATTACATTTTGACCCCATGTTTTCATCTAATCTCATTTTGACCCTTTTTATGCTACCCCTGATCTTTCCAACACCATATACCATTTTTCTTGGCTATCTAAGGTCCGGAGTACTCCTTCTGACTAATTCGATCATCCAAAGCTACGTTAGTGTGCCCTATAGCCTCACTTTTCCGAAAATTCCATTTATGTCCTTCATTAAATACCGTTCACATCCTCAAATCATTCCCGAGTATTACAAAGATGATTCTGCGAGGTCGCATTATTGCTAAAGCACGAGCTCCGATTACGATAGCGCTAGCTCGCTGGTCAACCTGATTAGCTCGCAAAGAAAACCACGAAGCAAAATGATCGGATCTTATGTCTACCTGTCCTTATCCATGGAAAGCCGAACCCCACATGGTGCGAAACTTTTACTCCCTGTTTTAAGGAGATAAGAAGGGCATTTTGTCCTTCACGAGGTGGCCTCACCATATTTAACTTTGTGTAAATTGCCTATATGTCACACTATAAATAGGAGATCAAAAGCTATTGTACAGGCATGATAAAAAATACATACTGTAACTCTACAAAAATGATCAGAGAACAATCATGGACTAAACATTATTCTAACCGAATCACGTAAAAAACTCTTGCGTAATATTTGTTGTTGGTGTTATTTGTTCTCTTCTCCTCGCACTCATGTTTACTGGATCAGTACGGGTCATCGAATCTTAGTCGACTATTTCTGAACATCGACATAGTGTGGGGTGTTTACAATCTTTACAAAATCCATAAATGGAAGGATAATGTCACGGGGGACAAGGTGTTCTTATCAATTGGGAGTGAATTCCGTATTACCAAAGATTTAGTTTGTCTCAGGTAAAGTAGGTAGGTCTCGCCTCCATTTGTTCAGCGACTTTGTTGTTATGCGAACTGAACGGTTAGACCAACAATTTAAAAGCATCACTAAGAGCTCGCTTGGCGCCAACAAGTTAAAAGCATTGCGGGGAGCTCGCTTGGTTCCGTAATCTGAGCTCGGGTCTCAGCGACATGTAACCTTGTTCTGACGAGCTCGACCTTAGGCCTATTAGGCTTCAGGAGATTGAGCCAGTATGTTGAGTCAAGTCCAACTCATAAGAAGTGGTCCGAGAAATACCCATAACGAACCCTTCTTCCAAGCCAAAACAATTCCAAATGTTTGTAAATTTCAGGCCGATTAGATCTGGATTGAATAAACAAATTAAATGTTTTTAATCATTTTATTTGCAAGCAACTCAATGAGAAGAAACATCCACCTTCGGTTTTATAATAAAGATGAAAGTCAGAAATAACAATCAACTATAACTCTAAAAGAACTCAATTCCGTAAACAACATAAAAGAAGAATGAATGGGATATCTTGTGGAGGGATTCATATTTGTTTCAACAAATATGCTATTTAAGCACTTGAATCCACTTGAATCACATCTAGACAAATAGAAGCACAACAATGAGTAATGACACAAAATACATGTCGTGGTGGAAAAATACAAGTATGTCCAGATAAACTGGTTACACTAAGAGCCATAAAAACATATATAAATTTGGAAAAAAGATCCCCTAAATATTATGTAGTTATTATTAAACTCGATCGAATACTTTATAAAATGGGCGGGATAACAAAAAAATATAGCCACGAAGGCTATTTCATCTCTAATTTGGAGCTGGTATGAAATTAATTCAATTATGAAGTTAAGAGTAATAATTGGTTTAATCAGTACATAGTAATAAAAAAAAATTAGTAAAAATTCAACTTAACTCTATATTTTATTGTATAAATAAGATAATAAATAAGTTCTTTTCAATATCAAATCTTTAAATAATTCAATAGAATAGATTAACTAATTTCACATTTTTTAAGATTCAACTCCTAAATCTCTTTTGATATCTAGGAACAATTATATACAAAGAAAAAAGAGAAAACTTTCATAAATAGATTAATCAAGCAAAAAATTTGTGCTTTTATTTTTAAAATTTTAAAGACAATAAAAACGAAATGGAATGACAAATAATTTAGTTTTCATTTTTTCAATCCAAAACTAAAGTAAAGTATTATTAATAAAAAATTAAAACAAATTGAATGACATAAATTTGAAAAAAATTGAAACTATGTATATTACTTCTATTTTCCAACCCACAATTACATGAAAGCTCCGCCAGACGGTTATATATTTCAGAGAGAGAGAGAGAGATGTCGAAGGCGAAGCTTACAGGTGATTCGATATGGAGTCAGCTACCAAGTGTGCGAGAGCTGGCTAAGAGGCCGCTGAATTCCATCCCAGACAGATACCTGCATCCTCAACAAGATCCTCCATTTCTATTCAATTCGTCTTCTTTAAGCTTGCCTCAAATCCCTGTTATCGACTTGCAGAGCCTTTTTTCTGCAGATTCCATGGCTTCCGAGCTCCACAAGCTCCACTCTGCGTGCAAAGATTGGGGTTTCTTTCAGGTATATGTTTTTGTTTTTGATTTTTACCCCCAATCCCATGCTTGAACTGTATCCACTCCCTGAGGGATACAGCTTTGATATTCATTAATCGCGAATTTGCGAGAATCAGAGCGACAATCGAACTAAAAACAGAAAATGTAAACAAATTCACGAAAAGTCCTAATTAACTTGAAATGTGTTCAATCTTTGAAAATAGTCTTTTTGACTGTAGTGTGTAGTTAAGTTTAAGCAAATGCATAATATATATTGCAGGTGATCAATCATGGAGTCAGCTCTGAGTTGCTAGAGAAGGTGAGGGTAGAGATTCAAGGACTATTTGAACTCCCATTGGAAGAGAAGCAGAAGTACTGGCGAAAGGAAGGAGGAAGAGAGGGGTTCGGGCAGCTCTTTGTTGTATCAGAGGAGCAGACGCTTGATTGGGCAGACGTCTTCACCTTGGTGACCTCTCCAAACTATTTGAGAAATCCAGAACTGTTTCCGATCCTGCCTCCATCATTTAGGTCAGTCAAATCTATCGTGTTGGATTTTGTTACTATTGTGTACTAAAATGCTTCATAATTGGAAAATTGTGGACCTGCATAATTGGAAAATTGTGGACCTCCATCGGCGATCTTCTTCTTCTTCTTCTTCTTCTTCTTCTGGAATGATCTAGCTTCTTCTTACTTCGTCTTTTTCCGAAATCGCGACATCATCGCCCATCTGAAACTCAATTGACTGCAAAATCCCACCATCCCCGTCATTACCAATCACCTCTTGACCACCATCCGGCTTCACAGCCATAACCGGACCAACTCCACATAGAGGATCAAAAACCTTACCTGCCATCTGCGACGAAGCATGCGACTTACTCCCCTCACTGTTGGCCACCCCTTTCATCTCAACCCTTTGTATCTCAGCACCCTCGCTTTCAGACCCGTCGCGAGAGATCCCCCTGCTGACGCCGGAGAAGAAAGAGGTTGGAAAGGTGTTATTTATTATTTTTGATTTTTAGTTAAATTTTATTTTATATAATTTAATTAAATATCTTAAAAAAAAAAAAAAAAGATGTTGTTTTGGTTTAAAATAGATGGCCTTTGGTATTAAAACGGTTGGAAGGGCTATGTGAAAAAACAAAATTGAAAATAAAAGGATTTTTAAGATTAATTTTAAAATATAGGAATGTTTTTGAAAACACGTTAGATCATTAAAAGGGTTTAGTGTGCCTAATTTGGTATTATTGGAGCTTTCAGGAATGATTGTAACCTTTATTTGATGCAATGAATGTCTTAACAAATTTAGAAAATTTGAAACTCAGTATGGACCTATAAGAAAAAACATTTATGCCTTCGACCCATGTTAATGAATATTTATTTTCAATTTATGTATTGTGATTATATTTACATAATTATTTCAAATTGAGTGAATATTAGTATTTACTAATAGATATTTTTTTGTTGATTAGAATAGGAGATGGAACACTTCATATTTCTAATATTTTTGTTATTTTTTATAAGAAAATAATAAATTTATAATTATAGATAAATTTATAGGAGATCGAACTTTTAATATCCAGGGAGACCTGCAAAGGAGGAAGTGGTTAGAAGCTCGGGATGTTTGTAGCATGAGCTCTTTGATACTTAATTTAGAAGCTCGGGATGTTTGTAGCATGAGCTATTTGATATTATATTTTTTTACAAAAACTAAAACATGAAGATTATAATATGGGTAGAGTATACGTCTAATTTGGAGAAATCAATTTTTATGGATCAAGTTGACAGAGACACCTAAACGTGATTCGGCCTAGCAAATCTCTTTAATACAAATGCAAACATATTTAGCGAACAAGTCCAGTGTTGCGTTGTGGATGCAGGGAAACTGTAGAACAGTATTCAGCAGAAGTGAAAAAACTTGCCACGTCGCTGTTTCAGCTGATGGCGAAGGCACTGAAAATGGAAAACGGACTGATGGAGGAGCTATTTGGGGAGGGAATCCAGACGATGGGTATGAACTACTATCCGCCATTCCCCAAACCAGAGCAGGTTGTTGGCCTCTCCTCTCACTCCGACGCCAGCGCCCTCACCGTCCTCTACCAACTCAACCAAGTGGAAGGCCTCCAGATCAAGAAGAACGGCATCTGGCTTCCGATCAGCCCAATCCGCTACGCATTCACCATCAACATCGGAGACGCCTTGGAGGTAATTAATCGTAAGTTATTTTGACGAATTTCTGTTTTCCCAATATATGAAGGAACCCAATCTTAACTGCTGCAGATTGTTACCAATGGAACGTACAAGAGCATCGAGCACAGGGCGGTGATTAATGCCGAGAAGGAGAGGCTCTCCATCGCCACATTTCATGGCCCGAACGTGGACGGAGAATTCGGACCAGCGGCAAGCCTCGTCACTCCTCAAACTCCGGCCCTGTTCCAAAGAGTCTGTGTCAAAGATTACTACCAGAAATTTCTCACCAACAAACTCGATGAGAAATCGAACATCGATCGTTGGAGGATTAATCGCATTCCCGACTGTCGGAATGATTGACCCATGCATCATTCTGCGTCTCCATGTCCGCTTTTGCCGGTTAGTAAATGGATGAACCTTATAATCGTAAATGGACCTTATAATTACTCCTTATCCGAAAAGCACTTTCATTCATTATGTGTGTGGGTGGAGACCTCAGCATTTCCCTGTGTACGTTTACAAGACCACATTTTGAGATGTTCATCACTCAAGAGACGAATGAAGAGATTTTGGAGATGGTGGAGACACTGTACTAGTGAATTGCAGTTGAGGAGGATGAAGGCGGAGGCGGTGGCCATCCTCTTTTATCAAAAAAATAAAAATAAAACTTGAGATTTAATTTATACTTTATGTACGCACTACTTTATATACAAATATATATAATATTGTATTAAAATTTTATATTAAAAATAAGAAAAAGAATAATATGGACCCGTTCCAATGCCTAACAATTCCAAAACTTTGTAAATTCTCTCCCCATTTGTTTCGAACTGAAAACTCCTCTACTGATATTTACACACAATTATATAACAAAAAATAAAAAAAAATCATAAATAGATTAATCAAGCAAAAAAAGTTGTACTTTTATTTTCAAAATTTTAAAAACAAACTCAAAAATGGAATGACAAATAATTCAGCTTTCATTTTTCCAATTCAAAACTAAACACAAAAATTTAGTAACTTTAAGATTAAATTAAAATACAAAAATATTATACAACAAAGTCAAAGGTGGGTGTGAAATCTAAGGGGGTGTTTGGCTTTGCAGATTTGACCGCTTCTGAGCTGCCCTTCAATTTAAATGTTATATATTTTATTTAGTTATATGTTTATTAAGAATTAAATATCTTAAATGCTATCAAACTTAAACACTGTTTCAATAACGTTTTAAAAAAATTCCTCCCTAGCTTTTCTAGGAGATTTTCTAAAACATTGTTACCAACTTATTTCATTAACTAAATTGTTTACAATTTTGTCTTTAAACAATTATTATATTTCTAATCTTATCCATCTCCTTCATCTTTATACCTTTTCTCTCTCGTCCCTTCTAACCCCATCACCACATCTTCATCGTCCTCGTTGTCGTCTCTATCATTTGCCACCTCAATCCTCCATCTTTCTCTCTCTCTCTATATATATATTAGTGTATATTATATTAATATGTTTTTTTAATAATTATATATAATATATTAACATTTAATAGTAAAAATTTTATTAGTTAGACATTAATTTATAATTTATTTTTATAAATTTTATTTGTATTATTCAATATCATATCTATTTTAGTCTTTTTGTTAAATTCTGATAGTTTATCTATTTTTTCAAATCAAACACATAATCATATAAATGATAACTTAAAGTATATTTATTCACTCACATTATTAACTTAAAACTCAGATCAATTTTAAAACTTTACTAAGTAGGTAGCCTTAACAGCTATCTTAAAAGACGGTAAGCCAAACAGCCCCTAAAGAAGTTATGTTTATCCTCGTAATTCAACCAGATTGACAACAATACGAAACTTACAATATTCTGCAATTCTCTATAACAAATAAACAAGGCCAGTTGGTCGCCACCACAGACGAGAGAGAGAGTGAGAGACAGAGCGCGCTATGGAATCCAAGGCCTCATCAAGATTAGGAAGCTCGCTGCCAGTGCCGTGCGTGCAGGAATTGGCAAAAGAGCCGTTGGCGGCCGTTCCGCCGCGATACCGTCGCCGCGATCAAGATCCTACGGCGGTCTCATCCTCCACCTGTTCTTGTCCGATCGTGGACATGGAGAAGCTGCTTTCCGGAGATCGCTCGGAGTTGGAGAAGCTTGATTCGGCATGCAGAGAATGGGGTTTCTTCCAGGTAATCGAAAATACTAATTTTTAGAAAATTTCTAAACTATTTTTAGTTTTTAATTAATATTAATAAAATCATATAGAGAATCAAACCAAACCGATTTGAGTCCAAATATAGTCGGGTTGATTAATTCTTAAACCCAAATACTAATTAACATAAAAATTAAACTAAAACAACTTAAACCGAAATTGCTACCAAAATAATAAACAATCAAGATAGCAATACTAATTTATTTAATTAATAATATCTCACTATTTATCAAAGAAACAAGCAAATAGTAAATTAATAAGGATTTAGTTTGATTTAATTCTTTTTAATATCTTTGAACTAAAATTATTAAACTGAATTAGAAATAAATTTAAATAAACTCAAATCAATCACATAATGATTCCAAGACCAAGTTTACATCTCCTCACAAAGTAAATTTAAAAAAAAAAAAAACTAATCTACTTTGTGCACCTTTAATAATTAATTTCATTCATGTCACATCATCTTAATTTATTAATATTGTAAGTTATGTAGCAATTTTTCAAACTATGATCATTGGGACACGTAGTGACTACGTCGTAGTCAAACCTGACGACTCTTCTGCCCTTGCACACATAATTATCTAACTAGACAAGGGTATTCATCGAAACAATTTAATTTTTTTTTTGTAAATTTATAATTTTTTTAATCTTTTAATTTTGATAATTAAATTTAAATTAATTCAATTAAATATAATTTTATCTACCATATAAAATTAATTTAGAGAAAATATGTTAACATATCATATATTATATAATAATAATATTTATAGAATTCACATATATACATAAATAAAAAAAATATAATTGGTTGCACATAATTTTTTTTCTTACAGATTATATTTCTTTTATTTATATATACATGTAAATTTTATAAATATTATTATTATATTACATTTCCTTTAAATTAATTTTATATGTTAAATAAAATTTTAATTTTATAAAAAAAATTAAATTATTTTCATGATTTTCATAAAGACATTAAGCCTTGTTTTGTTGTAAACAGTATTTTTTAAATTTTTAATTTTTATTAAAAATATAAATTTTATTTTCTTCTTTTGTAATTTTATATTATAAATTTAAAAAAATCATTTTTTTATTTGAAAGAATGTATAATTTTTTGAAACATAAATATGGACACAAATGACCGAACTTATTTGTGTTTGGATTAACAAATAATTAACTAAAAATATTATTTAGATGTGTAATTATAATATTTTAGTGATATTTATATATTGATATATTATATATATTTATATTAAAGGAACATAAAATGTAATATATTAATTATTATTATTATTATTATTATTATTATTATTATTATTATTATAAAAATATAGGTAAAATATCAAAATAATAATTATGAGTAATAATTAATGTGGGTACAGTTGACAAGGCATGGAGTGAGGTGGTCGTTGGTAGAGGAAGTGAAGGTGCAGATTGAGGGATTCTTCAATCTGCCAATGGAAGAGAAGAAGAAGTTGTGGCAAGAGCCCGGTGACGTGGAAGGATTTGGACAGGCTTTCGTGGTGTCCGAGGAGCAGAAGCTCGACTGGGGAGACATGTTCTACTTGCTCACTCTCCCCTCTCATCTCAGGAAGCCCCGCCTCTTCCCCAATCTCCCTCTCCCCTTCAGGTTCTCTCTCTCTCTCTCTCTCTCAGAGTCGAGAAATTCCGGAAATATAGATCATCTAAATCTAGCGAAGCTCTTCGGTTATTATGTGATAGAATAAGCTCTTCTAATTTTGTTAGTTTTAGTACTTGACCCAGAAATTAAGCCTTAATTTCCATTGGCCATGCATGCAGAGAAGCTCTGGAAGTTTATGCCACTGAGTTGAAGGGTCTTGCCATCAAGATCCTTAACCTCCTGAAGACAGCTCTGGGAATGAAGGCCGAGGAGATGAGAGAGCTCTTTGAAGATGGCTTCCAGGCAATGAGGATGAACTACTACCCGCCGTGCCCTCAGCCGGAGCAGGTCTTCGGCCTCGCCCCCCACTCCGACGCCGTCGGCCTCACCATCCTCCTCCAAATCTCCGAAATCGAAGGCCTCCAGATCAAGAAAGACGGCGCCTGGGTTCCTGTCAAACCCCTCCCTCAAGCCTTCATTGTCAACGTCGGAGACATTCTACAGGTAATTATATTACAAAATTAACCTTTTCAACGGAATCCCAGTTTGTCAGTCATTTATTCCTTGTTTATGCAGATCGTCACGAATGGAGCTTATCGGAGCGTGGAGCACCGGGCGGTGGTTAACTCCGGGAAGGAGAGGCTATCGGTGGCCACATTTTACAACCCCGGCCTGGACAGAGAGATGGGGCCGGCAGCCAGCTTGATCAGACCGGAAGCTCCAGCGGTGTACAAAAGAATTGGGGTTGTAGAGTATTTCAAAGGCTTGTTTGTTCGGAAGCTCGACGGGAAAGCGTACATCGACGTCATGAAGATTGGCGATCAAAACCAGAGCTTTTGAAGCGTTCAGTACATGAAATACAATGGTGATTGGGTGGTTAAAATAATTATATTAAGAAAAAAGAAGATGGGTGGGTCAAAGCGATAACAATAAGCCAATTGTGTGTAATCCAAACCTGTAATGTAATGCCTTTCCCAAGACAGCGCGAGCAACTTGTGATCCACTCACAGTCACGAGTGGAAGAACAAGGAAAGTAAAACAACTCTATTTACTTCCTTCTCCATCTCCAATATATAGGAAACTTTATGTCACATTAGCATTATTGTAATCAAACAAGTGCACAATCTTTTTAAGTGATTGTCCCATCATTCCACATGAATCTACCCTTAATGGATTACATATTCCACATGAATCTACCTTAATAGATTACAGTGTTGTTTAATAGTATAAAAAATACATAAAAAAATATCACATTTAAGGAATTAAATTTTATTTTTGGTGTTTGACATATTATATTTTTCTTAAAATTAAATTTTATGGTACAATCATTAAAACATGTTTTTGTCACTTTTTTATGAAAAATTTCATCCAAGAGAGAGATAATTTTTGTTTTTTATGTAAGTTGAAAAATACTTTCTTTTCCACCTAAATGCTATCAAACACATCCTAAGAATTTTATAATTCAGTTCCGGATAAATTTTCATTTCACTTGAATATGTTATTATTATTATTTTTATGTAAATATAAGATACACATAAAAAAAGGTTCAATTATTATATACTTAAACTGTAATTTTTCTTTTATGAGTACATTTATGTGAATTTTTATTTATAATTTGTGTATTGGTATTTATAAATTATAAAAATTAAAAAAAAAACTTGTTGGCCCACCGATCCTAGCCCAACACCACCCAGATGGTGTAGGGTCTTGTGGGCAAACTTCTTCTACATCGGAGCAATTGATTGACCTATATATATATATATATATATATACTACACCCAGTCTAATTATCTTAAATAATTTTTGGTTCATTAGAGACAACAAGTGAATTCAGCCTTAACTTCTTGCAGATGCCAACAATTAATTAATTAATTAATTAAAGAAATGAATTAGCCCCAAAACATATGGTCTATGTTCGTTTAATTTGGGTACGTAATAGATGCATGCATGATCGAACTTGTTAATACATAACCATGCATCTGCATTCATGTTTGATCCACTCACACTTAAATAACGTTCCAATGCAATCCTAATAATAGGTATACATTTCAAATATATATTAATATATAGCACATATTATATTACCGTCCTAATAATATACAAGCTCTAATTAAAATATATAATTGAGCCAAAAAGGTATAATCAAGGAATATAATTAAAAAAATAAAAAATTTAAATAGTTACACGAAAAAAAAAAAGTAAAAATATATGGATAAATATATGTATTTGGTGTCGAGAAAAATAGATAAATTTAAGAAAAAAATATTAATTTAACAAAATGACTTTAAAAATTGTTTTAGTTTTGAGAGGAAAAATATATATATATATATATTTACTAATTTAAAAATAATTACTGGCGTAGACTGAAAGACTTCTAGAACAAGAAGTTCCACTGATCTAAAATTAGATTCACGTAACAAACTACACAACATAAAGAGAGAGCATCCCACATTCATCGCTCTCTCTCCCTCTCTCTCTCTCTCTCTCTCTCTCCCTATATATATATATGTGTGTGTATATACACATACACACGTACATCGATTGGCTTCCTCATTCATCTTCCCAACTTCCACTGATCTGTCTTTCTCGGTCTGAGTAGATAAAGCGAATTAAGATTGCCGAATTGCGGTAAAATCTTTCAGAGAAGATGGGCGAAGATGGAGAGAAAGCGAAGAAAGCGGCGAATCAGAAGGTTGCATTCTACCGGCTGTTTTCGCTCGGCGACCGGCGAGACATGGCGCTGATGAGCGTCGGCACCGTATGCGCCGTCGCCAATGGCTTGGTTCAGCCCCTCATGACGCTGATTTTCGGCACTCTCATCAACTCCTTCGGCAGCTCCGATCGCGCTCGCGTTGTTCATGAAGTTTCCAAGGTACTCGATTAGATCGTTCGTCTGTTGTTGTTATTGTTGTGATTTCGTTTTCTCGTTAATGAATTCCTATTTTCTCTGATTTCTTGGCTTTTTCTGTTGTTTTCTTGCCAACTTTCTTTGTGATATTTTCTCGGAATGCTTGCCTTAAAAGATTGTGTGTGTTCTGTTCGTACCCAACAAACGCACTCGAAAGAGGAAAAAAAGGAAAAGAGAAGGAAATTTTGGGATCTGGTGTAAATTAGAAGTAACTAACTAGGCGTCATGGAACTTTTCTTTTCCGATATTTTCCCGAGAAAATTTAGGAGAGGGAGAAAAGACTGAGTTGATCGTCGCCCGCTTCATGCGGAAACAAATAACTTCATTAAAATGAAGTCCCGTGATCGCACCTGTAAGAACCAAGACCATGAAAATTGATTTACATGTGCTAGGGATAAAAACTTTCCTTTTAAATTTCTTGACTTATCTTTCTTGCTTAAATCATGGAGCCGAACAGTAAGGGCGTTCGTGATAATACGTTAATCGAAAAAAAAAATCATATATAAGTAATGACCCAAAAATTACTTTTTACTACCACGGTATCAGAATACAATTCTCTTACGTTATCATCATTTATAGTAATATATACCTATAAAAAGTAAATAATATGAAAAATAAGAATAATTCAATTCTCGTCAAACCCACTTACTTGTTCCTTATTCTTCCACCCCCCCATTCCAAATTAGCATAGTAGATTCCACTTTAAAAGTTCCAAATTTCCTCAACCCCTCTCTCATCCCACTTACACGTTACAAATGTTCCTCCACTTATACAGGCAGGCATCCATTCATTGAGTACCGAAATCACTTAATAAAATTAAAAATTGTGATGATTGTAATATCTAAAAGTTAAAAAAGAGTCACACTCTTTGGTTGGATCTTGGAATATAACATGACATGGGCATTCGGAATCCCCCCCCCCCCCCCCCCCCCCACCCCCACACGCAATTTGGTGAAGCCCGTGGAGGAGGAACCTTTATTATATTCTTTTAAACGTGCCCAAAATTCCCCTATGCCATGACCTTTTACTTTTTAGTATGATCAAATATTCTGATTATTATTAATTTGTATTACATGTATTGATGCGAAATTCAGGTGTCTCTAAAGTTTGTGTACTTGGCAATCGGATCGGGCATTGCTTCATTCCTACGTAAGTGCATATTATCTTGTAATTTTAGAAACTGGGATGGGATGGGATCCCCAAAATTGTTGTTCAATTTGAAGAATATTTCAAAAAATGATCCACCAGTGCCACAAACGGGTGAAAATAATATAACTGTTCTCATGAAAGCATTGAAAAACTACAAACTGGTTTCTCATTCTGGGCTTCACAGAGGTGTCGTGCTGGATGGTTACCGGAGAAAGGCAGGCAGCGCGGATCAGGGGACTGTACCTGAAGACGATACTGAGACAGGACATCGCGTTCTTCGACACAGAAACCACCACAGGAGAGGTCATAGGCAGGATGTCGGGCGACACCATCCTAATCCAAGACGCCATGGGAGAGAAGGTCGGCAAGTTTATACAGCTCCTGTCAACATTTGTTGGAGGCTTCATCATCGCCTTCGTAAAAGGCTGGCTGCTCACCCTTGTCCTGCTTTCCTGCATTCCGGCTCTAGTATTAGCCGGAGCTTCCATGGCGATAATCATGACCAAAATGTCCAGCCGCGGCCAAGTAGCATATGCTGAGGCCGGCAATGTTGTCGAACAGACAGTGGGAGCCATTAGAACAGTAAGCAAGCACACAATTCATACAACTTGTTTCTTTCTTTCGCTTCACAACGCAAATTCCTGATTTTTTTTATCTACCCTGATCCATAAGGTGGCATCCTTCACCGGGGAGAAGCTCGCGATAGAGAAGTACAACCGCAAGCTGAAGGTCGCCTACGCTGCTACTGTTAAACAAGGGCTCGCATCCGGGTGTGGATTGGGTACTTTGCTGATGATCATTTTCAGCTCCTATGGACTGGCCATATGGTATGGATCAAAGCTCATCATAACAAAAGGCTACAATGGCGGAGAAGTAATGAACGTTATCATGGCTGTCATGACCGGTGGCATGTAAGTCGACTGATACCTTCTGTTCACTGTGTCTTGCCGGTTGTTCAGCTATTTGATCCATCTCCTTTGTTGTGTAGGTCACTGGGGCAGACATCCCCGTGTTTGAATGCGTTCGCAGCAGGGCAAGCTGCAGCATACAAGATGTTCAAGACCATCAAGCGTAAACCACTGATCGATGCCTATGACACCAGTGGGATAATAATGGAGGACATCAAGGGGGAAATTGAACTGAAAGACGTGTATTTCAGATATCCGGCTAGGCCTGACGTTCAGATATTCTCGGGATTCTCATTGCAGGTCGCAAGCGGCACAACTGCGGCTCTAGTTGGGCAGAGTGGAAGTGGAAAGTCGACTGTTATCAGTTTACTGCAGAGGTTCTATGATCCTGAGGCTGGTGAAGTGCTTGTGGATGGTGTGAATTTGAAGAAGTTTCAGGTCAAATGGTTAAGAGAGAAGATGGGCCTGGTAAGTCAGGAACCTATTTTGTTCACCACTACGATTAAGGAAAACATAGCATATGGGAAGGAAAATGCTACCAGTGAGGAGATTAGAACGGCCATTGAGCTTGCTAATGCTGCTAAGTTCATTGACAAGCTGCCACAGGTAAAACTGCTTTTATCTCCTCCTCCAGAATGCATCGAACTTCCAAGCATCAAAGCAACTGACGTTCACTTGCAGGGGCTTGACACTATGGTAGGAGAGCATGGAACTCAACTATCCGGGGGACAGAAGCAAAGAATAGCAATTGCACGAGCCATCCTGAAGAACCCAAAAATCCTTCTTCTCGATGAAGCAACCAGCGCTCTAGATGCGGAATCAGAACGCATTGTGCAAGATGCACTGACAAAAATCATGTCAAACAGGACAACAGTTGTGGTTGCACACCGCTTGACAACAGTGAGGAACGCGGACCTTATAGCAGTGGTAGAAGCTGGTAAAATTGTGGAGCAAGGTAACTAATGCTAATTCAATTCCTTTAACTTGAAGTTTCAGCTTTCTCCTTGCTAGCTCAGATTCACTAAGTCAAAACTTGATGCCAGGAACTCATTCTGAGCTCATCAAGAATCCTGATGGGGCTTATTCCCAGCTCGTTCACTTACAGGAGGGGACTAAGAATGCTGAGGAGGAGCATCAGATGGAGAAAGACAACGTGGATTTTAATTGGGATGGAGATGTAACAATGGGTAGGTCAGCAAGCCAGAGATTATCCATGAGGAGATCCATAAGCAGAGGTTCATCAAGTAGTCGGCACTCCTTTACAATCAGCTATGGACTTTCTGCCCCGATTGGGATCCAAACTGAAATAGAAGGAGAGGAGATTGACCATAAAACCGAGTCCGAAGAGGGGAAACGTCACCGTGTATCCCTTAAACGGTTAGCCTACCTTAACAAACCTGAGCTCCCAGTTCTGGTGCTTGGATCTATTGCTGCAGGAGTACATGGTGTCATCTTCCCTGTATTTGGGCTTCTCCTCTCATCAGCCATTAAAATTTTCTTCGAACCTCCAAGTGAGCTAAAGAAAGACTCAAGGTTCTGGGGCTTAATGTTTGTGACCCTGGGTTGTATTACTCTGATCGCCATTCCAATCCAGAACTATTTCTTTGGAGTTGCAGGTGGTAAACTAATACAACGAATTCGCTCCTTGTCATTTGAGAAGGTTGTTCACCAAGAAGTCAGTTGGTTTGATGACCCCAAAAACTCAAGGTGTGTATTTGTCTACCTATTTCCCTAAATGCTCAAAATGCTGTTATATTTCCTATGTCTTCTATACTCAAAACTGTGTATCAATGTTTCAGCGGTGCAATTGGTGCAAGGTTATCTACAGATGCTTCGACTGTTCGGAGTCTTGTGGGTGATGCCTTGGGTCAAGTTGTCCAGAATATAACAACAATTGTAGCAGGTCTGGTGATATCATTCACTGCCAACTGGATGTTGGCACTCATAGTTCTAGCTGTTCTGCCCTTTGTGGGTCTTCAAGGATTCTTTCAAATGAAATTCCTAAAAGGATTCAGTAAAGATGCAAAGGTTAGTGCTATATACAGCTCTATACTTAATCTCTACGGCTTACCAATCAATCAAATTAAAGAGTTCTCTAAATGTTTTGTAGTTGATGTATGAAGATGCCAGCCAAGTTGCAAACGATGCGGTTGGTAGCATCAGAACTGTTGCATCGTTTTGTGCTGAGAAGAAAGTAATGGACATGTATCAGAAGAAATGCGAGGCCCCAATGAAGAATGGAGTTAGGATTGGGCTTGTGAGTGGTACCGGTTTTGGCTTCAGTTTATTTGCACTCTACTGCACGAATGCCTTTGTTTTCTATATTGGATCTATTCTGGTGCAACAAGGGAAAGTAACATTTGGAGAAGTTTTTAAGGTACAAGTGTAAGAAACCATGTTTATCTTCTGAACCTTACCTTTCTTTAAACACCATCACATATTTGCTCTAGCTCTAACCACTGCTCTTGCAGGTTTTCTTTGCTTTGACTATTGCAGCAATGGGGGTTTCCCAGAGCACTGCGTTGGCCCCCGACGCCAACAAAGCCAAGGATTCCGCTGCCTCCATCTTTGAAATCCTCGACAGAAAGCCCAAAATTGATTCAAGCAGTAATGAGGGTACAACCCTGGCAACTGTAAACGGAAACATTGAGTTCAAACATGTCAGTTTCAAGTACCCAACAAGACCTGATATTCAAATTTTCAGGGATTTATGCTTGACCATTCCGTCTGGGAAGGTAAACAAACTCTAGAAAGCATCCTTTTTGTTCTTCGCTAACATCTCACACCTGAGAATTTTACTTAGCCAAGTTTTTTCAGACTGTTGCTCTTGTCGGGGAAAGCGGGAGTGGGAAGTCCACAGCGATCAGCCTAATAGAGAGGTTCTACGATCCCGACTCTGGCCGTGTATGTCTGGACGGAGTGGAGATTCAGAAGCTGAAACTAAGCTGGCTGAGGCAACAGATGGGATTGGTAAGCCAAGAACCAATACTGTTCAATGAAACAATCCGAACAAACATAGAATATGGCAAGCCGGGAGATGTTACAGAGGAAGAGATCATTGCAGCATCAAAGGCAGCAAATGCTCACAACTTCATATCGGCACTGCCACATGGATATGAAACCAACGTTGGGGAAAGAGGCGTGCAGCTCTCTGGAGGGCAGAAGCAGCGGATAGCCATCGCTCGTGCAATAGTAAAGGACCCCAAGATCCTCTTACTCGACGAAGCTACAAGCGCATTGGATGCAGAGTCCGAGCGCGTGGTACAAGATGCATTGGACAGAGTGATGGTGAACAGAACGACTGTGGTTGTCGCTCACCGGCTAACCACAATCAAAGGCGCTGATGTGATAGCAGCAGTGAAGAATGGTAAGATTGCAGAGAAGGGAACTCATGATGAGCTTATGAAGATAGTAGATGGGGCTTATGCATCCCTAGTAGCACTTCACATGACTTCCTCAACATGAAAAAACGAAAATAAAAAAATTGCAGACTGAATGAACTTCCACTTATCACACTATTTTCCAGAGTCAATTCAACAGCAAGTGAAAGTTTCCAAGTATGAAAAATGGTGTATACCTTTCTAACTTTCTTCCTAACATATTAGAAATTTTCTGGAGGGTTAGATGAAGAGATTAAGGCCAAATTGCCAAATTCAAATTTTTGTAGTGAATGGATTGAAGTAGTTAGGTAACAGAGATTAAAGCCTTTTTTTTTTTTTTTTTTTTGTAAAGAAGATCATCATGCCCATTCGGCTCTTAAATATTCATTAAAAAGCACGTATTTTGTATTGTATTTTTTCATATTTGACTTTAACGACAAGAGTGAAAATGATATGGGAAATAGAAATGGGAAACACTTGGTAGGTAACATAACATTGAGTATAGCATGTACAAAAAAAAATATTAAATATATTTTAAAGAAAATCTAAAATACCAAAAAAAAAAAAAAAAGTTTTTCATGATCAACTAAGATACTAGTGATAAATAAAGTTTTGGAAGCTTGATTAGCATTTTAAAAATTAGTAAAAATTATGAGAAACCTGTTTCTAATTAAGAAGTTCAGTTGCATCATAACATACCATTAAGAAGCATTTTTCTCCATTTCATAATTAAAATTCAACCACAAGGAATCAAATGAAAACTGTTTCCCAAATTCATTTGTTGCAAAGAACAAAAAGTAAAAAACAGAGTGTTTCGGCAATTGATGTGACATACATTCAATGAAAGGATGAAAAAATACACAAGGCAATAGAAAAGATCAGAAAAAGACTGGTTTTCCTCATGGAGTCCAATAAAAAAAGACCAAGCGAAAGAATTACACAGTTTGTAAAGCACCTAACATAGCTTCGAATCGAAAAGAACCAAATCAAGTACCAGCCACTTTGAGGGAGCTCAAAATACTTCAGCGGATGCACTCGTGGTGGGAGTCCTAAGGCGTTTCTCCACATATGCTGATGGAAACCAGCCAGCTTTACCTCTGCATTCTCCTTCTGACCATCCCGATGGGCTCACCTAAGCAGACAAAAAACCACTCAGACTTCAAATAAAGAACACTTTTCAAATCATGAAAGACAATGTTCGAAAGTATTTGAGGAAAGCTTCTGCCACTGGCATGTTCGGCAACTATTAATCAAAACAAATGCCCAATATAAATAGTTCACAGCATGGTGACAACCATCAAAAACATGTCGCTTGTATTTTGCTGATTAACATATAAGAGCCTGCAGTTCTGTGAATAACATGATATTTGGGAAGACTCGGAAATTTCAGAGGAAATCATATGACAAACTTAGTAATCTTGAAAGAAATTCATGCACCATAGTAGTAAGGAAAAGTGAAAATTTCACTAATAACTATTTTGAAATATGTTTATTTCCAATTTAATTCTCAAGTACTGAAGAGTATTAATTTTCTGTGAAATGGAACGAAGCACAATATTATCTTAAAAGTGTCCCACAACAACTAATAAAAAAATTAAACAAATAAACAAACAAGATTAAAAAATTATCTCGCTGACATGAATTTTCTTGAAACAAATCATCCAGAAACGATTTCCACAGAAAACTGGCACAAAAGTTGTCAGAAAGCTTGATAAACAATGTTGGGCCCTTTTCCCAACAGCTTTGGCTTTTAGGACACGCTGACTTTTCAGACGCTAAATTCTTTCAATTTTTACCTAAGAACAATTTATTTTCTGACATAAAACCAACATTATCAAGCAGAGCATATGCAGTTAAAAGAAAGAAACAAACAAACATAGAAGAATAATATAATATAAAGATGGACTTAAGGAAAGGAGAGAACCTTCCGAACAACAACATAATCACCGGCTTCCAAACTCAGTTCCTTCTCAGATGCAGCATCAAAAGGATGCACTGCCTGCATGACATGAATGTTAGATCCAGTCAACTATGATTCGATAATATTGCCTGTGATATGCTGCAGGGAATCATAAGGAATTATGGTTTCCAGCAAAAGGAGTGTGAATTTTTCCTCAGGACCCTTTTACAGATATGGATTTCTTGTTGCTATTACTTCAAAACATATCTGAACTTGTTCCAATATGTTATGACACAATTCAACACCAGAGTTATATTTGTATGGAAACCCATTCTCCATTGGTCAAAGATTAGTGAATGTTAAGAGATACCTCAGCCAAGAAGTACTTTGTTTTCTCTGAACTGTTGATAGATGAAACTACAGGGGGCGCTGACTCTTTCCGTTGTTTCTCTGAAACTATCTACCTCCAAATTTAAGGCCATCCCAAGAATATAAATCATTTTAGCCAATATATATGTATATATATTCTTTTCTGGAAAACACAAAAAGGTAAACGCTCACCTCGGCTTCAACCTCACCAAGAACGGCAGCTACTCTCTCATGGTATGATTTTTCTTCTTCAACCTTCAGAGAAGCAAAACTTATAGTAATTGAAGAAGTCAATAAGATCATATGCAACAAAAGAAAAAAGTAATAATTCCGTTACAGGCATACCAATGCAACAAGCCTCTGGAATGTCAACCTTTGCTGCTGCGATTCTACAGCAGCCAATGCAGATGTTGCTTCCTTGCCTAGTACGGCCATATTTGCTTTCAGTTCCTGCATTTTAGTTTCTGCTACATGTAGCCTTGCCACATTTTCTGGAATTGGAGCTTCCCTCACCCGAGCTTGTCTTCTGGAAACCTCTGCAGCCTGTTTGCTTTAATTTTCACTTTTAATTGTAATCAAAATAAGGATCTAATTCTAAGATTAGTTGCAAGCTTAAGCCAGATTAATTATCTGAGTTAAAGGAACCCAAGTTGTCAAATTACCTGTGCCTCTGCTTCTTGTCTCATTCGGCTATAACGTTGAGCAAGATGACGAGCATCCTCCAAAGGAGCACCAGTTATCATCGCTCTCAACGGTTCTAAAATCTGGATGTGAAAAATGTGCGAGCTCATGCTTTATTTCTAATTAAATCAAAATTTGACCAATTTTCAATAGTTTTCAATTTTATCTTATTGCTCTTTTATGAGTGATCAGTTTCAAATCGGAAGAAAGGAAACTGGTACTTGAAAGTGTTTAAGGAAAATAGGTTGGCACTGATACTTAATTACTAGGGGTTAAGTGCCCTTCTTTCCATCCATTAGCAAATAAACTTTCTTAGCATGTGATGTTCTGTATTGCTTGTTCCTCTTCCCCAAAATAGCAAAAGCTGAAAGAAAACAATATTAAACTAATCCAAATATGAAACCAATCAAAATTTTAGTAAACTAAAGCATCATGCAATTTATACCTCAAACCAAGCTCAAGGGTACAAATATGAGAGTTCAAGATCAAATAATCAAATGAAAATTCTAAAATTAGTAGTTTATGTCTAACAACTATCTAGTGACTAATGTTAACTCAAGAGGAATCATCAGGAATGTTCAGTTTTACTAGTAAGTAGCTCAAATATTACATTTGAACACAGAAAGGCGAGTACCAAATGGTAAATCCCAAACAAAGCAGTAACCATTTGATTATGATAAGTATTAAGAAAGATGTAACAAACCTCTAAATAAAATTGCTTGTTTAAATCTTCTTGCTCCTTTACCATGTTTTTACGAGCATCAGCATATAGAGATGCAGCTTTAGCTAGAATCTTGTCGTCAATGTTCTCAGTTCCATATTTGAAACAATCTTCAGACAATTTGGTTCCTGTTTACAATAAAAATTATAAAGCTTGGATGTAGGAATGAACAAATACAAGTCATGATGTTCTACTAGAAGAAGAATATTGATAAAACAACTTGCCTAGCTCATCAAATAATATATCCCACAACAAAGTAACCACATCAACAACAACAATTCAATTTTACCTGCTTCAATATTCTTATACCCCACGGCAGTAAATGCTTCTCCTGCTTTAATAAGTTCTTTCTGAAAATCCTGCAGAAATGAGAATGTGAACACTAAGAAAATCAATCTTACATGCATGTTAAAACATATTTATGTTATATAGAAAACTGAGCTGATAATACACAGATCCACACAAAGAAGCAAAAGAAGCATATCCATTAAACTAATTGACTCAGAAATTTCAGGTGCCTATAACTTTGCCATGTTATCTTTTGAACTTACCTCTCACATGCTACTTACATGCCGCAAACGTTCAGGACATTATTATCACAAAAAAAACTTAAAAGAGAACCGAGTAAGTTACAATTGTTTGACTAGCTGAGGATAGAACAACACACCAAGCCCCATTGGGGTTGAGGCAAAACACCAGAAAATAGGTTTGTCAAGATTCTAAAGACTTCTCCAACTGACCTGCTCTTCTATATTCCCATCCTTACCCACTTAATAATTTTGAAAGGAAAACACTAAAACCCTAACAGGCAGCTGCATAAAATAATTGACCAGGGTGAGGACAGTCCATTTTAATCCCAATAACACAATCAAAAGCTTCAACGAATGCTATTTTCTATGACGTTATGCATAATCATTAAATACCATGCCTGGTCAAAGTCGGAAAAAAAAAAAAGACCTAAAATGCATCTATGTTGATATGCAATCAAACATATTTAATTAAAAACCAAGAATAAACATGGATTTTGATATCATACTAGTAAGAAATCATATCAATGTGCCTTCGGATCCAGAAAACTAAAAACAGTTGACCCATCTTACCCTTCCTGCACGAGTAGACCTGTACAATTTCTCTAGTTGGTGATGTCTTTGCATCTCAACCTCATCGATGACCATCACATCAGAACTTTCATAACCACTCCCACTAAGCTGTTTTATCACAGCCTGAAATGCATCCATTTGATCACCAATTCAGATACGAAAATAATCAAAAATAGTGAAAGGAGAAGTATCTATTATGCAGACACAATTTGATTTCTAACTGATTTCGTATGGTAAAAAACTGCACAATCTCAACAACTGACCAACCAAACCCATGGTTGCATAACTTTCACCACCAGTAACCAATCTCACATCTCGTTCCCTGACCTACGTTACTGTGCCAACAAAAATCTTGATTTTCTTGATTTCTTGATAATCACATTTATCACATATTGCAGGAAGTAAGACCTCCTATCATTGCATCAAATAATGGCTTCGAGACTGTATGAAAAATACAAGGCAACCAATTATGTCAATTACCAATTCCAGTTCATTTTCCTCAAATTGAATCCTCAGTTCAAACAAAATCAAACCAATTCATCCTCCAAAAAGGTACTTTTACTAGCAATTCAAACACAAGAAACCAATTCAACACAACCCAAGTGAACATAGATCTGAATGTGACATTTGACACAAATTCCCTTCCAGATAGTAACAACTTTAAACCAACTGGCCAAACACCAACCTGGGTCCAAGCAAAATCCGCATTCTGTTCTTAGCTCAAACGGACAAGATAGAGAAAAGGCGATGATTTACCTGCTGTTGCTTGGCCACCTGCTCCTTGAACTTGCTCGCCTGCCTCCTTAATGCGTCCATTTGCGTGCCTGCGGAAGGAATTCAACGCCTTCTCTATGGAAAACGAAGCTTGGGTTTTGCTTGGGGGAACGAGGGTTTGGCGTTTGGGAGTTCGATTCGACGAAGCTTTGTCAGATCGGACAACTTGGAGAGCTACTCCCGTAGTGCCGAAAGCTGGGAGACACGAGAGTGGCGATCCGTACACCAATCGCTGCTAAATTGCGCTATTTAGGATTTACTTTCCCACCTCGGTTTCCAATTTTTCTATGAAGCTATTTAGTTATTGTCTGTAACAATATTATCATCATTGAGTTAAATAACTTTAGGTACCATAAAATATATTTTTAATTTTAAGCACAAATTAAATGATTAGATCACGATAAGTTAAGATTCGCACCAATAGGTCGTGAATTCGATTTTTTATCTTACGTAATAAGACAAAGACTTACTCTACTGAAATTAAGGACATAAAAGGTCAAAAATCGTGCAAAAGTGATAATTTTAAATATATTTTTAATATGATTTGAAATATGTCACTAACAAGTATTAACAATTTTTAAAAAATAAGCTATAAGCTGGCCTATTTATTAATTCTATTAGATGGGCTACTTGGTTAGCCCGATAGAGTGGCCCAAATCAATCCGGTTTTTGTAATTAATAATGAATTAAACCTGACCCAGTCCTAGTCCATACATATATAGCTACTATTCTTTCCTCTCTTCTCCCATTAATAATTCATCCATAGTTAGGAACATTGCAGCCTTGATTTGCTCCATAGCTCCCAAACATGGTTTAACTCATTAAAAATGAATACATACAATTTTTTGTATGTGTGTGTGTATATTAAATTTTAAAATTAATTTTGAAATTAAGAATTAATTGAATATATTATGTTCAATAATTTAAATAAAATTAAAATAGGTTAGAATAAAATTATATCTAAAATAATTTAGTTTGTAATCTTTCACAGAAGAACGAGTATTAGTGTTACTGATTGGTGGGTGAAGAAGGGGATAAATTTTATCCCTGACTTATGAAATTCATTTTCAAACTCTACCTATTTTGATAGAATTTTTGTTGAATTCTACATAATTTAATTCTTAAAATTAAACGTCATCACTTTTTTTCATCTCAAACATAAAAAATTAAAATTAAAAGTTAATTTTATAAAATTAATTTATTCACAAACGTAGAAAGCTTCCATATTAATGAGAGCAATGCTAAATGCTTTTAGAGAGTATTTGTTAATTAAGATATAAATTGAAAAAAATAAAATAAAAATATTTTTGATAAAAATATTTTTTATTAAATTTATTTGATAATCATTAAAAAATAAATTACTTGAATTTGTATCTGAGATTTTTCAGATAAATTTATCTCTTTATTTTTTTTAAATAAATTTATCTTAAACCTTACATATAAGAAAAAATATTTCATATATCCCTTAAAGTATTTAAAAATTTTAATAAATAATTTAATACAAATCTTGTAATACTTTTCATTTTTATTTTGATTATTTCATATTTTTTTAGTTCAAAAAATATTATAATTTTATTCTTATATAATCTTATTTTATTTATTTTAATAAATAACATTATTTTGGCTGCTACCACTTAAAGATTTATCACATAGTTAATCACTTTCTTTAATCCGGGGCCCAAACGCGCTTTGGCCGACTTCATGGAATGGATCGCCATTCGACAATCCCTAAATCAACGGCTCTGTGTGTAAGAGAGAGAGAGAGTAATAGTTGGGAGTCATTAATGAAGCAAGAAAGAAATGAAGTCCAAAATGAGTGGGCCAAATTTAGTTATGAATTGACATTAAAGACACGGATAGCCACCCCCCACCATCACCTCTTAAATGATTTTTTATTTTTTTTTGTATATATAAATTCAATACCATATTAGACAAAAATTAACAATCAATCTCCATATAGCTTTGGAGCTTAAAAATTTTCAATGCCGACTTCATTAGCAACCCAAAAAAATTAAAAAAAAAAATTGATATAGCACTATTTGTGTACAAAAATTAAATTAAATGTGATGAAAATTTTATTTCGCTCTTTAATACTCACGTTATATTATAAATATTAAACTTAAAAATAAAATAAGATTTTCATCCATTACGTTATTTATTGAGTTTAATTTTTAAACCGAACAAGATGGTTTAGTGCCATAAAATTCTACATAAAAATGTGTATTTTTATGTTATTACCTTACATATGATCATTGCAACCCACCCGCCTTAGCATAATCTCAAACTTAAAATAATCTTATCAAAATGATTTTGAGTCCCATATACATAAGACCCCATTTGATTTCCTTATAAATCATTTGAATGGTTGTAAATAAATATGATTGAAGATACAAAAATTAGTAACTTATAATAATAACTATTATTATTATTATTATTATTATTACACCTTTTCATCTTCTTTGATATAGGTTTCATTTAAGTTTTCAATTTAAAATGTTTAAATACAAAGAATTATTGAATTGGCAGTTTATTTGTTACAAATTTTAATGTCACCACTAAATAAATTAGAATTTATAGTTCATGCACCAAATATAATGAATGGATCTTAATTTTGAACTTGATAGGTTGAAATAAAGAATAATATTAAAATTCAGTCATCTGTCGCATTTTTATTGAAAGAGATATTACTCAAAGAAAATAAATGTGTCATTATTTTATCTGCTTAGTACTTTCTCAAATGAAAATGTGACACATAATAGATCAATCATAACTTCTAATATTACTTTAAAATAAAAATCTTCAAAAACAAAAATAAAATAGTTATTATAAACTTTTTCACTTAAAACAATTAATATTTGTGCAAATATAAAGAATAAAACTACATGTAACTGTAAAGAGCTTAAAAGTTTTGGAATGTTCGAGTGTATGAGGTGGAGGAGTCAAAAGACTTAACCTTTTTTTTTTAATTTTATTTTTGCTTTTTGTTTGTTTTTGAATTACAATAAATACAAAGAATAAGAAAGGAGGGGGCGAAAGGAAAAAAAACTGACGGTTTAATTTGATTCTTTGGAATTCTTTATTAGCTCATCTGCCTGTCCCACGCTCTGTATTTGAATTGAAATCCACAGCCGAATCCAAAGAACGAGAGAGAGAGAGAGAGAGAGAGAGAGAGAGACATCAAAGGCAGGCGAGATTCAGAGAGAGAGAGGGAGAGGAGACATAACAATCTGCTTTGCCCCATTTCTTCTCACCCACAAGCTCCAATCATGCCATCCGGTGCGAAGAGGAGAAAAGCTGCCAAGAAGAAGATGAAGGAGCAAGAGGCTGCTTCCACAGCACACTCTCATGGTACTTTCCCTTTTGGTTTTCTCTTTTTCCCAACGAATTCATTCATACCCATGTGCCAATCTCCCTCATATCTGTCAAATCTTCAATTTTTTGTGGGCCTGATTTACTTAAAAACTATTCGCAATCTGCTTCTCAATTATATGCTTTCTACTTTTTTAATCTATTATGGTGCACATATATATATATATATGTATACATATATGTGCCTGTGATTCTTTGCGTGGGTCTTTGTGTGTAGGTGTCTTGTTTCTTCTTGGATTTACCTAAAGCTACCCGGTAAATGGTTTGCTTATGTAACCCTAGCAAAAAATCCATAAACACCCTGTTTTGCCCTTAGTGATGTGTATCTATTTCAACTGTTAATCTTGAGTTCTTGTTGAGATGGTTTTATAGGTATTCCTTATTAGTTAGATGGGACGCGTATTTGTGAATTGTGGTATTATTTTTATACTCGGTATTGTCTGAAAACAGCATGATGAAGATGGGTTAGTTTGTTTTGGTTTTGCTGTTGTTTTTATATGTTTAAAGGTATCAAGCTTATCACTTTTTGCGACAACCCCATTAATAGATCCACACCCCTATATCTCCGAATCATGCGCTGTCCTTCTGAGTTCATAATTTGAGTTCTGGCTAGATTGCTTGATGGGCACTATGTGATATACCTTGTTAAGTTGTATTACTCAATTTTGTCTCGATTTCTTGTGAATCAATCAAACAATGGCAGGAGATGATGACCTGAAAGTTCATGATGAAAAAGATAGTGATGGAGGTGAGGCTGCCTCTCCTGCATCACAGGATCAACATAATCACCAGCATCCATTCGCTGAGGGAGAGGAAGAGGACGCCATGGAGAAGGCAGAAAACACTTCATCTGCTCAACTAATCGTCCCTGAGAATGAAACAGTTGTCGGTGTTGACAGCAATGGAGAGATTAACCTGAAAGTGGAAATAGAGGAGAACAATTCTACTATAATTGAACCGAAGTTGGAGCCTGAGCATGCTTCCAGCAGAAAGAATGTAAGGATCGAGGATGTTGAGTCTGTGAATGAATCACATGGTGGACAAATGACCCAGTATGGTGAGAGCTCTGGTAGCAGCAGTTCAGATGACGAATCTCACGTCATTGAGAAGAACATAGTGGTGATAGAGTCTTGTGAGTCAAAAGATGCTGCTGCTATGACTGTTGAAGAATCTTCTTCTTTTGCTGATCCAATAAAGACAGATGATTTTCCTGAAGTCACTCAAGTTTCTGAGGGGATTGCGTATTCAGATGCATATAATTTGGCTGCAGAAGAGCAAAAGGAAAAGGCTCATGATTCTGCTGCAGTGAATGCCCTTCCTGTTAATTTAGTCAAGCTAGCTGATTTGCCTGAAGCGGCTCAAGTTACAGATGCTCTACCAATTCCTGAGCCTATTAGTTTAGTTGTAGTGGAATCAACTGAGGAAGCCCCGATTCCATCTGCTGAGACCATTCCTGTTTTGACCTCTGAGAATGCATCTAATAATGTGATTCATGTAAATGACGATCCAATTGTGGAGAAAGTTATTGGTCCTAATGAGATTGAATTGGGATTGAAAGAAAATGGAAAAACTGAGATTTCAGAGGTTTCATTAGGGGTGGATATGGGATCACAAGAAAAGGAGGACAAGTTGTCTACTACAACAGCTGAGAATTCTGCAGATTTGTTAATTGCAGTAAGCTTTGCTGCAGAAGGGGAGGAAGACAAATGTCTGTCCTCTTCTGGTGCCCCTGCAGTTGATAGTAGAAATGATGCAGAACATAAAAATGATTCTGTTATAACTGAATTCTCTGAGAGACAGGTATTTAACCTATTCCTTTTTGCTGCTGGGTTCAGTTTATTTTTTGTTTACTTAACTATGCACTATAAATTGATAGCTTACCTGTTACGTCTTTGTCTTATTGTGCTGAATCAATTTACAGCCTGCGGTAGCTTCAGCCGCTCGACCAGTGCAAACAAGTTCCTGGACAAGTTGCTGTGGACTGTTTGAATTGTTCACTGGCTCTGGTAGATAATTCAGGTGGGAAATTTCTATATGTTTCAAAATAGATTTATATCCAATTGCACAACTTTCTTTATCAAAAATGAACTATGCCATTGTTTACCTTATTGCTGAGAATCTTTTTAGTCATCAGAGGCTGGTTTCATGGTATTGTTTTTGCTTATCAACGTTCAGCTGCTTGATTCTGTTATATAACTTTTGTTACAGTGAAGTTTTTTATTATAACATGTGCATGTTTCAAACTTTCACATAGAAATTGGAGTTGTGCATTTATGACAATGGCAGATCAGAAATTTATGAAGCCATTCTTGCTGAGAAAAACATTTTAATGTTTTCAGCCTAGTTCCTAAGGAATTTGTTTTATTGACTTGTTTGTCTGAAGAGGAAGTTCACATATTTGTATTAGTCAATGAGAAAGCAAAGAATACATATATACATATATATATATATATGTTTAAGAAGTTAAAAACAGATGCTCTCCTGTCATATGCAAATATCTGTAATCAAACGGTCAAAGTCTTAACTGAATATTCCATTATAATTCTGTCATCTAATGGTCAAAATCTCAACTGAACATTCAACAATAACATTTTAGGGTTCAGTTCGAACATGTGACTGTTGTTGTAAGTTAGAGATGCTAATAAGAACAGTGATAACTTCAGCTATGGCTCTTGCCATTCCAAGTTTCTGGATGAGTTTTGAATTTTTTTCTCTTATGCTAACAAGCACAGTGATAACTTGAGCAATGGCTGATGTCTTTCCAAGTTTTGGATTAATTTTGATTTTTTTCTCATAATTTGGTAAGGTTTGTCTTGTTTATGGTGGCAATGAATTTAATTAATGAGTGAAGTGAATAGGAATCTTGCTACTATAAATTAAAATTGTCAATATCTGTCATGAGCTTGTTAGCCTCAAACCATGAAGGAGTGGATGCGTTGAAGTTTGTAACACTCTCTCTGCATAAAAGAATAAGTGATCTAAACCGAGGTTTGAGGTTGATGGGGGTAGGAGAATATAAAATTAAAATGATGCAGTTTGCACTATATGCTATTCCTCACTGAAGGAACCCTGCCATTAGGGGGGAAAAAAATTAAAATATATGCCAACCAATGTACTTATGTTATGAGAACAGGTCCTTTGTTGATATCGAAGGAAACTGAAACCCAGTATCTTGCCATCCTGACGTGCAATTGTTGGCTCTACTCCTTCAATCAACTTTATACTGTTCCTTCATATGTATCTTTCGGATTCTCTTTATCTCCCTACAGCTACTGAATGGGGCTCTGGATGTTGAAACTATATGTTTAGCCATTATGGCCTTCATATAAATAAGTGCTCTCCCATTCCTTGTTAATCTGCAGATGCAATTTTATGCTCAAGTCCCAATCTTTATCTGAAATTCACCATTTCCCTTGGCTTATATATCTTCAGAATGATGACACAACAAAATGAAAAGATGTGTCAGGCACTGTTCACTTTATTTTTTGTTTTAGCATATAACAATTCGAACTAGCCCTGTTTTTCCGTGAAATTAATCATGCTATACTCGTTGGTTCCCCTTGATGCAGAAATCAGGGCATTAGAGCCAGGTTGGACTGCTGAAGTTGTTGGTAGAGGACTCAGATCATAGAAGTTTGAGACTCTTTTCGAGTTCATTTCCAGGAGAGTAATGACCACGGGTTTAACAAGAAAACAAGATTGAGGGTTTTTAGCAGTTATAGTGTTACTTTCCGTGTCTAATTGAAGTCGGGTCTTTCTGCATGCCGCTTTCTAGTTGATTTTGCAGTGGATAGTGTTTTTTGTTTTTCTGTGGGTGTGTTATATCTGTTGCTGTATTTGGAAGTCATAACATAGAATTTACAAAGTTTCAGTTTTAGATTTGCATATGCTCGTCCCTTTCATCCATGTTTTTGCCTTGTGTAATCTGTGGTTCCTATGATTCAGTTTCCATTTTTTCTCTCGTGGCAAGCCTGTTTGCTCTCTGATGCAACCAGTTATTATGCTAATTGATGCTCGGATCTACAGTGTGGTCGTCTTGTCATTGATTTTGTTCTTAAGAAGGGATAAGACTTGATTGGTAGGAGATTCTTCCATGCTAGGTTTTGAACTAAGGTTTGTGAACGGAAAGAAAAATGAATCATGCTATGTTTGCAACTATTCATGGATTAAGGCAAGGGTCGATTTTGTGGTAGCCCTTACCCCTTATTTTGTAAAGGGACAATTTTTATAACTAGAATCCATCGCACCATAACAATATCAATTGGAAATCATGTTCTTTGTACATTATTTATTCAACGAAAATGCAATCTCACCACACCAAACATAAAGACAGTCCGCCAATCCGAGGAATTTTGTACAAATGGAGATGAGCTGAAAAAAAATAAATGAACAGAAAAGAGCACACAACTCAAATCTTCAAGTTCTCATATCCTATGGATGACTGCAATGTACAGAAGCTGTGTAGCCGAAAGAATAATTAGGAAGGCTTCCATTGTTCTCTGCAAAACAGAGCCATTTGTTTGTTTGTTATCCTCCAAATGATGTGAAATAAAGAAGAAAAGATAAACACGGTAAGATCTTGGCTTCCTTACCAAACGTGCATTCCTGATTTCCTGCTGAATCTCTTTGCAGGCAAAGCTGCAGGATCAACACTTTCTAGTTAGTTGAAAAGGTTCAAAGGCCAGTTCAAAATCTGATTTGAGATATTAAGGCTTGTGATGTTGCAATGATGTTAAGCTTAACGAAAGCAAGAACAAAATTAAAAGTGTAGTTTCATGGAAACTACTTACCCCATGGCAAGAACAGTAAGACTCCAAGCAATGGTGGCGGCAGAAGCAGCGGCTGGCAAGCTATCGGAGTTCCAGAACCGGAGGTGGCTGAGACCAGCAATGAGAGAGGCGGCACCAACCACACCGGCGAGAAGAGAAAAGACTACAAGGAATCCGGTGGCAGCATTTCCCATCGGGAAGAATATCGGAGAAAAATGTGCTGGCAGATTGAATCCCGGACCTATTAAAACCATATACAAATGTTTAGTCAGTACTACAAATGCTAAGGAATAAAACACAGCCTAATTCCATGCAATTAGGATCAAGACTTATTAACTTGTCCTATATATGTAATGAAAAAAGGCATTTTACCTATGATGAAGCCGTGATCAATGGCTCGGTTCATCGCCCAGCCACCGATGCCCAGAACTATGACATACATGCAGAAGTTGAGGACTAGTAGCAGCGATGCCACCGGCCTGAGCTGCTGGCCGGCCATTTGAGCTGTGGAGGGCTGGTTTTGGAGGGCTTGAGGATCCTAAAGTGACTAAGGAATGGAAGGTTTGGTGCAGATTCATGTGTTTTGTGCAGGTGAGGGGTGTATTTATAATAATTATATAATATGGGGATGGATGAGTTGGAAGGTTTTGGTTCTTTTCTTGCAGGTCAGTTGTTCCGAACTGGAACGACGTTGATTGATACTTTTTATTTCTGGGGAAGGAAGGAAAATGCTTATTCTTTGTTGCCTCCTATTTCTTGGCTATTGTTTTATGCAATTGCTGCATTTTTCTACCATGGTTTTGTTCCAATGCCCAGCTTTCCTGTTTGAGGTGGGAAAATGGCATGCTCTGTCACTCAAAAGATGAGCTTATTCAACCATCTAAGCTCAAAAGATGAGCTTGAACTTCGCTTTTTAGTTGAAATTTGAATTTAAATTTTACGTTCAATTTTTTTACCTCTCAAATTGTTTAAATGACTTCAGATCATAAAATTTACAAAATTAATGACGCTATGTGATCAAATTCTAATTAAAAAAATATCTTAAAATACGTAACCCTAACCTAATGTACCTTTCTTCATTTGAAGTTTCCCTTTAAAGAGGGAAAAAAAAATACTTACTTACATGTCAAATTGTGTGAGGGTGCACTAGAACATGTCAAGCCATGCGTGGAGCAGGGCTGTGCCTTGTATCCGAATTAAAAGACTAAGACATTATATTCTTTTGTTCACGAACACAAATTCATCAATGTTTTGGGATTACAAATTATTAACAAATTTAATAAATATCATAATATTGTTGAGTCTATTTAAAAGCAGATGATTAAGATAGCTGGATTTGAAATCTTTGCATGGCAAAGAACGCCATGGATTCTTGGAGAAGAAGTTATTCACGCAAAGAATGAACAAAGTTGAATTGGGCTTTTGTTGCTTTTAGAGACTGAAGATTGCAATGATGCATCATAGCTATTTTATGCAAACTTTTCCAGCTAGATTTCGAGGTGTCAAACCTTTCTTCATTATTGTTGCAAAATTCTCCAAATCTTTTACCAGTGTGGCTACTCACCCAGGACCCAGTTCATTTTCTTTAAGTTCGGCGCTCTCTGATCACCTGAAGAAACGAGAGCTTGATGAAGCTCGTGCTATCTTTGATCAAATCTCATCGCCTACTGTTCATTTGTGCACTAAGATGATCGCGGGCTACACGGAAAGCTATAGACTGGGTGACGCCTTGAAGCTGTTCGAGGGAATGCCGCTTAGGGATACGGTTTGTTGGAACTCTATGATGAAAGGCTGTTTGGATTGCGGGGATGTCGGTGTGGCCAGGACACTGTTTGATGAAATGCCCCAAAGAAATGTGGTTTCTTGGACAACGATGATAAATGGGTACCTGCAGTTTGGGAGAATTGAAGTGGCTGAGTGCTTGTTTCGCGAGATGCCCACAAAGGATATAGCTGCGTGGAATTCGATGATCCATGGGTATATCTGTAATGGCAGAGTTGAGGATGCTGTAAAGGTGTTTGAGGTGATGCCTCGTCGAAATGTGATTTCATGGACTTCAATGATTAGTGGGCTTGATAGGTATGGAAGGAGTGACGAGGCTTTGTTTCTTTTCCGGTCTATGGTGGGTTCTGGTGTTCAACCCACTGCAAATACATTTTCGTCTATAATAACAGCTTGTGCCAATGTTGGGGCTTTGCAGCTAGGATGTCAAGTTCATGCTTCTGTTGTCAAGTTAAGTTACTCCTTTGATGCATTTGTCACTGCTTCTCTAGTTACATTTTACGCCAACTGCAAGCAAATTGATTATTGTTGCAAGGTATTTAATGAAAACACCTGCAAGAATGTTGTCGTTTGGACGGCCCTCTTGACTGGCTATGGCTCGAATCATAGGCATGAAGATGCCTTGAAGGTTTTCAGTGACATGATAAAAAATGGTTTCATTCCCAATCAGTCTTCCTTCACCAGTGCCTTGAATTCATGCTGTGAACTGGAGGATGTTGAGAGAGGTAAAGTGATTCATGCTGCAGCTATCACCCAGGGTTTGGAAACTGACACCTTTGTGGCTAATTCTCTTATTGTGCTATATTCTAGTTGTGGAAATCTAAAACATGGAATAGAAATATTCAAGAAAATTGGTGAAAAGAATATTGTTTCATGGAACTCAATGATTGTTGGATGTGCACAACATGGGGCAGGCGTGGGGGCATTGACATTCTTCACCCAGATGATACGTGCCTGGATGGATCCAGATGCAATCACATTCAATGGGTTGCTTTCTGCTTGTAGACATTCAGGAATGCTAGAAAAGGGAAGACGCTTTTTCAAATATTTAAGTAGGTGTAAACCCATGGAGCTCAAGCTCGAGCATTATGCCTGTATGGTGGATATCTTGGGCCGAAGTGGAAAGTTGGAGGAAGCTGAGGATTTAATTGGAAACATGCCCATGAAAGCAAATACGAAGGTTTGGCTTGCTTTGCTTAGTGCTTGCAGGATGCATAATAATTTCGAGTTGGCTGAAAAGGCTGCAAAGTGCACTTTTAATCTGGACCCATATTGCAGTGCTGCTTACGTGTTGTTGTCCAATTTATATGCTTCTGCTAGTAGGTGGAGTGATGTTGCTAGAATTCGAGGGAAGATGAAACGGAGAGGAATCACAAAACAACCGGGACGCAGTTGGCTTACTTTGAAGGGACTGAGGCATGTATTTCTTTCAGGAGATATGTCCCATGCTTCAACTGACAAAATATATCAGAAGCTGGACTGGTTGGGGGAAAAGTTGAAGGAAGTTGGTTATGTCCCTGATCTGAGATTTGCTCTGCACGATGTTGAGGATGAGCAGAAAGATGCCATGTTGTCTTATCATAGTGAGAGGCTTGCTATTGGATTTGGTCTGATTAGCACTGTGGAGGGAAGTACCATTACAGTAATGAAGAACCTTCGTGTATGTGGGAATTGCCATTCGGCTATAAAGCTTATAGCAAAGATTGTTGACCGTGAAATTGTTGTGAGAGATTCTAGCCGCTTTCATCATTTCAGGGACGGCTTTTGTTCTTGTGGGGACTACTGGTAGCACCCTTTTGGGCTTGTGTTCTGTATCATGATCCTCCCTAAACACTTCGAGTGGTACTATTGCATTCGGTGGCTGCTAGTAAAGCATAATGGCCAAAAGCAGGAATACAGTTAAAAGACGGTTGAGAACTTTATGTGGCTCACTTGAATGTCAATGATAATGAGCCATTCATGTGAGCTTCAGACTTATTAGGCTGAAACTGAGACCAGAAACGAGGCCATGACTACATGATTTCGCCAGCATGGTTCTGAAGTTGGCTGCTTGTGCAGGATTATTTGAGGTACAAATGATCACTTTGTATATGACAGTTGTTATTGTAACTGGGGCTTCAGCAAAACACCTCATGATTGGGATCTCGACTGCTTGAAGCTACTGTCAGTGTTGGATAGTGACTATTTTCCATCAGCTGGAACAAAACAGGCAAATTGCTGAATAAAGATGGAAGTCAGAAGAATGATGCGAGTACATATGTTATGTAGAGATATTTTTGAGTTGTCGAAATTTCATGTTTTCATTCCATTGGCCATGGCATCGTTTCCCTCCTCTCTTGGATCACCTTCATCTCTCTCTCTCTCTCTTCCCTCCCCACTGTGCTGCTGCTGAGAAAATGCTTAACACAATCTGCTTTGTTGTTTCTACAACTGATCATTGTAGGCTGATAACTGAACAGAGCATCAGAAGACGTTTAAGAGGTTGTGCATTTCATGTTTTAATACTGAACAACTTGAAGATGAGTTCTTGCCTAAGATTCTTGATAAATCACTATAGAGGAGAAGCAGCAAATGATCTGTTTTTAGGTAACTTAACCTGAATAGAGTGAAGCATACGTTTCATGGTCTTCTCTGTTTGTAGGTAACTTAGCAGCAAATTTAGTTTTTTGTTGACAAATAATTTCAAAATAGATCTTCGATTAAAAATAAAATTATAAGAGAATTAAATATCTCAAGTTATAAATTACGAAAAAAATTAATATATGTTTGCCTAAGTCTATATAAGAATTTTTCATCTTAATTAATATACATCGTTTACATGTCATTATTTAATTAGTTGAGATATATAAAATTAAAATGCATTCAATGTGTTTTACATGATACTAACAGAAAAAATCCTAAAAAAATATTATTAAAATTATATAATTTTCTAAGTTCATCAACTCAAATAAGGTGTGTTTGATAGCATTTAGTTAAAAAATAAAATATTTTTCAACTTGCATGAAAAACAAAAATCACCCCTATTAGATGGAATTTTTCATAAAAAGTAGATCAAAATATACTTTAATGATTATACTATGGAATTTAATTTCATAGAAAATGTAGTGTGTCAAATAATAAAGATAGAATCCAATTCCTTGGATGCGATATTTTTCATCAAATTTTCATCATATCAAACACACATTTTGGAGTTGGCAAAAGGGTCGGGTAGTCTATGGGCTCGCCCGCCTCCCAGCCCAGCTCAGCCCGCCCCAATACTATAGCAAATCAATAGGGTCGGACCAATGCTTTGTGGCTCGCAGGCCGACCTATTTCATCAAAATAGTCCACCAAATAAAGGTGGCCTACCAAAATGGGTCAGCCCAACCTATCTTAGCCCGTTTATTAAGGGCCATAGAGTCAGGCCCCATTTTTCATTTTCTAGCCCAGCCCGTCTTTCTTGAGTGCCAAATTTAGCCCAACCCACCAAAAGCGTGGGCCAAGTGGGAGAGCCAGCCTGGCCATTTGCCAACACTAAAGTCAATCATAATGTTATGTTACAAGAACTTTAGTTGGGGATATCTATAATTTCTCAAGCTACAGGGGCAGGATTTATTGCCAAAATATCTCAGAGGTTTTAATGTAATTTACGCCAAAAACTTTTATTGCTCTTTTTATTTTTAATTATTTTCTTTCCATATTTACCAAAACCCTAGCGATCTAGCCGCACTGATATATGGCCTATATAAAGCTGGGATGCCTGATTCTGAACGAAGGCTGGGCGGCTCGAGTAAACCCTAGCTGCTCCCTGTAACTTTCTTTCGCTGTCTCTCTCTTGTGCGCGTATGTTTGTAGTATATGGTTTTGTAGATGGATCTAGGGCTAATTTGAAAATTTTTGTTTGGGTTCAAGGTATTGGAGAAAGTAAGTGAAGCAAAAATGGCGGTGCCTCTGCTATCAAAGAAGATTGTGAAGAAGAGGGTGAAGAAGTTCAAGAGGCCTCAAAGCGACCGTAAGGTTTCTGTCAAGGTATATCTATATCTATTAACGGTTGTTTCGGATGAGATTTTGATTTCCTGATTATTTGATTATTGATTCAAACAGTACAAAATTTGGGATGTGCTCCTTTTCTTTTCTTTTCAAAGTGAATTTTTATTTGTTTTTGCTTCGAATAAGAACATAAATGCCTCCAAGAATTTCCAATGTGAAGTACTTTTTCATTTTTTTTCTTGCTGTGGATTCATGAAATTTGAAATGTGTATATACTTTTTTTTTTGTTCCTTTCATCTGTTTTCTTTCTGTGTTGAATCTAGATTCTTTTGTTTATGGGTTTTCTGTTTGTACTCGACCATCATCCCACAACATGGCGTACTTTGCCGATAAGGAACATGATGATTGTTATTGTCGCCCCAGTCTTACATGCATCTTTTGATGCAAGATGGTGATTGACATTTCTGTATCTGATTCCTTAACGATGTAAAGCACGATCTATTACATATTTTTCCCTTTGGTGCTTGTAGGAACTTAAAGAATTTTGAAGATATAGATATGCGAGGAGGTGTGTGTTTGTGTTCTCCAAAGCTGTTTTCTTATTTTATTTTTAAACATGTATATTTTCCTTTTTAATGAGTCTTTTAAATCGTTTCTCCAGATCGCAATGTAATATATGACGAGGAACCTTACCCATTACTGACCTGAACATGATTTCAATGTTATCTATGATCATTTCACGGCTGAGATTGCCAAAATATTGTTATATTGTATATGTTCTATTTTGTCTGCCAAATTGTGAAATCCTGAAAGAATTCAATTTGGTGGTTGAATCTGATATGCACTGTTCATTTTATGCTCTGTTTTGGCTTCTGTTTGAGAGGGTTCTTTTGCCCATGGTATCTGATGTCCAGATTTACATTTCTGTTGCTGGGTATCTCGTTTATAGGGCAAAAAAAGATTACAAACAGGTTTTGCGACACAGTTGGCTGCTTTTCCTATAAGCCTGCTGTTACTTTCGCCCTGCTTACATTAACTGTGTTAGTTATATATACTTTTATTATTTTCACTATATTTCCTTTATGTTTTAGAACCTATCATTTTCTCAACTTTGAATTTCCGTATCCCCGGTCAATAATATTTATCTTTTGTTCAGTGACAACATATCGAGCCTTATCCTACTAGGTGGGGTCAGCTGCATGTATTCTAGCTTGTTAATAATTTGTATTTATGGTCATATCTTCTATTAAGCCATTTTAAGTACTGCTACTAGGAATTTTTACTAAATTTTTGTTGGTTTTTCCCCACTTTTTCCTATGAGTTTCTTTTATTCCACACAAGTGCACCTATCAATTTACTTCTCACATGACCAAACCATTTTAATTGCATCTCATGTATCTTATCTTCAATGGGAGATTCTCTTGCTTTATAGCCTTTACTTTGTTTTTAGTTCTATCATTAACCAATTTGTCTTAATTTTATGTGTAACATCCTCATTGTTTGTTCCCTTTTTGTCTTTTGGATTGAGGGGTCACCTTGATCGATCTCATGCGTTTGCAATATTTATTTCAGACAAACTGGCGTCGACCAAAGGGTATTGATTCTCGTGTCAGAAGGAAATTCAAAGGATGTACTTTGATGCCAAATATTGGCTATGGCTCAGACAAGAAGACTAGACATTATCTTCCTAATGGTTTCAAGAAATTTGTGGTGCACAATGTCAAAGAGCTTGAAGTGCTATTGATGCACAACAGGTGAATCCCTACAGCCTGCCCTTCTTAATGTGTCCGAAATGTTTCTTCTGCTAACTTAGATGTTTCCCATTTGGTTTGTTGCAGAACTTATTGTGCAGAGATTGCACATGATGTGTCCACTAGGAAGCGGAAGGAGATTGTGGAGCGTGCTGCCCAGCTTGACATTGTTGTTACAAACAAGCTTGCTAGGCTGCGCAGCCAGGAGGATGAATGAGCTTTTTATTTTAGGCTTATAAACAGAGAAAAATATATTCAACATTTGGCATATTTGCAAGGCAAATCAGTAGAACATTCACTGCGTTTTCTCATGGTACTGCAACACGCAATTTTGAGAGAGGTTAACATTATTTTCTGGCGATTTCACACCATTTATGCTCCTACGCGGTGGGCATGGTATTGTTCGTTTTCATGGATCTTTAACAGTTTAACTGGATAAAAGGGCAGTTTGTGATATTTAGTGATTTGGTATGCGATGGGTAGGGTGTGCTTTTTCTTCGTCAGGGTACTCTTGTTGGATTTAAGAGCATGGAGAGAACGTAAAGAGACTTTTCTCAAATGATTTGGGGGCAGATATGTTCCACTACATTGAAAGGACGGAACTGATGTTTTACATTTTCATTATATTCTGTACTTATTTTCCTATTCGATCTGGTTCGTGGGCAAGTCCTGGCCCAGTTTTTTCACGGGACATAATGAAATGAACTGGGTCGCTTAAGGACGTTTTATATTATTATTGAGGAATGTTCGTTTTCTTAAGTATTTTTATATTAATCTTTCTTTGAAACCTCGTTTGGGTTATTTTTTATAAAAAATCAATCAATATGTTAGTTTTTTCACCGAGATAAAATTAATTTTAAAACAAAATCAAAACTAAAAGTTAAAAATTGAAACCTCTCAGAAAGAAAACTACCCTCATTGAAAATCAAAACTACTAGTAGCGATGGCAGTAAGGAAGGATGTTGGGAATCCTGATCAAATTGACAAGAAATAATAGATGGCTCTGGTAGGCCATTTACAACATCTGGATTTTCATTGATACAAGCTCCTCTTTCTTCGCTGTCATTTCACCGTCGTCGTAACCTGACTGGATGAAGTAGAATAATTTTGTTCCACTTATTTATTCATGTCCTATTTAAAAGGTAATACATAACTCATCAGGGGAATTTTTTTATTTTTTTTTTGACCAAACTGGTTGCAACAGAACGGAGCAGCAGAACTGAACTGAGTGAATTTAGAGAGCTACCCACCACCCAGTAGTGCTCCAGGAAGAAGGACAGGAAAATTGAACAACAGATGCCGGCAGAAGAGGGGACATATGTAGTTGACAAAATGTTATAGATTCTAAACCTGGTCAATCTACTGACTGTTTTTGATATACAGGTCAAGCCTGAATTTTTCCACTTCGACGGGAGACTTGTGTGATTAGGAGAATTTCATATTAATTTGGGAGTTTTTAATTTATTAATGTCATCATGGAGTAATTTATTTTCAATCAGACCATTCAAGTTGTCACGTACTGCTGATTAGCTCTGCAGTTCACAGAAAGAGAGAGATTACTTCTGCTTTAAGTTATCTTTTGGTTGGAACCTACAGAAAGAATCTGGGGGATATTCTGGGATGTTGCATAGCATTGTCCCCCTCGGATCATCTATAATAATTCAAACAAACGAATCAAGAAAGCTTAACTAAATCCTCAAATCAACAGCTAGAAATTTTCATTCATTATGATCAAAACAGGACGATGCTTCATTTGCATCTACAAATGTCTTATTCTACGCCTATACTCGGGGATATGAAGGCAGCAGTTTAAAGGCAGTATTTAACAGGACAAAGAGAATAGTGCAAAAGCAACTAAAGAAACAGAAACTACTACATCACCTAAGAAGGAACTTCAACCAGTGGATTCTCTAATTCTGCAGTGAGAACATTGCTGAGAAATTCAGGTTTAACTCCATTGTTTTTTCTGCATCTTATGCAACTAATGTTCAGCTCCGAAACTTCCACTTTTGACTATTCCATTTGTCCTGCATTTTCTCACCCCCAAGGTTCTTATTGAATCAATTTGCTTCAATTTGGCTTAGATGAGTCACGGTATTATGCGGTCCATCGCTTCTAACAGGGCATTAACCTTAGTTTTCAGCAGACTAGCTATTTCATCATCACACTTGTTCTGCTTAAGCTCTTTAAGCTTTGATTTTAGCTGTAGAAACTTTCTCAGAGCCCTCTCCTTGTCCGACACCAACATCCCGAACTCTATTAAGCCAAAAACTACAGCATCGGGTCATCTGCACGATCCAATAACATTTTCAGAACATCGTACTCTTCTTCTGATTCGGCAACGCCTTTCAGCAGCTTATTCAGCTTCTTATTCATCTGCTTCAGATCATTTTCCTTCTGTTCTTCCTTAGATTTCTCTTTATTTTTTCCAAATTCAAGTATTAGTTGGCGCATGTCCTGCTCAAGTCCAGGTATGTTCGTGTGAATTTCGCTGCTTAAGCTACTACCAGATTCAGCGGGTGTCACATTCAAGGTCTGGCCCTTCACATCTTTGCCAGCTGGTCCATCACTTGAACAAGCTTTGCTTTCAGGATGACTTTCAGACGTATCGTACTTTTTCTGTGTCCGTTTCAACTTCAGCTTCAGAATATTTATAAGACTGTTCATCAAGTCACACAACTTATGTGCCAGTCCAAGAGTCGCATGAACGACCGACTTGGCACCACAAGCTGATGAACTCAGTAATATCTGCGTCCTTCTAAATTCTTGATTCAGACCGCTCACAACATCATGGATTGTCAAGTCACAGGACTCGTGCTTCAGTTCTCCAGCAGTAACATCAACTTCATGTTCAGTTGCCGTGTCCGATCTATCAGGCTTCTTCAGGTTCGCTACCAACAACTTCAAAGTACTTCCATAACCACTCGAGAGATCACATATGTCTTTTGCGAGTCCTTTAACAGTATCAGCATATGATTCATCCCCAGTTCCGTCACTATCACCAGATGGATAGTGTTCCTTACCATCTTTGAACTCGATCACATAATCTCCAGTATCACTAATCCGCAATGGAAACTTTTTTTGTTCAAGTTTAGAAATATCAAGTTTAATTCGAGAATCAGATGGAACAGATTCACTAAGCATCTCATTCAACTTACTCCCTTCATCAATAGCATCAGAGTCTTCTAGTCCGCCCGAGCCTTGCATTTCTTTCGGAGGAACCATCTCGAACGCGATCAGAAACTCTTTCAACAGCTTCGTCACGACTCTTGTATCTCTGTTGAATACTTGGATCGCTGACTTCAATTCCTCCATTTCGGCTTCGCGATCAAACTTATCTGGATCACCAGAGCTGATCCATTCTCTCCATGCCTCGCTCAAATTCATCCTCTGGTTCGCATCACGACCTTCTTCTCCCTCCGATCCTTCAATTTCTTTCTCAGGAACGATACCGAGCTCCATCTGCCACACTTCCAATAGCTTCTTCACGATCTCTTGATCTCTGTCCAACGCTTCGATTGCTGCCTTCAGCTCCTCTATTACCTCTTTAATTCTCTCTTCATGCATGAATTCAGACAGTGTCTTTGGTTTGGAAGCGTCGGAACGGATCTCAGTGTCGTCCCTTCCTTTCTCGTCCGCCATTGATGAATTGCAAAATTCACGAGAGAGAGAGAGAGAGAGAGTGAGCGCCAACCGGTTTGAGACTGGAGGGCTTATAAAGGTTGTTGCGGGGGGGGGCCCCTTGGGTTTTCAACCCTAGTTAGGTAGTTGGTATATTTTTTGTTCCTTCTGTCATAATTTAGAAAATAAAAAATTAATTAATTAAAACTTAGCACGTGATTTAAATAATTCTTATCTTTAAATCTAGAAAAGATCCAACAAATTATAATTATACAACTGACCAATGGCAAAGAGTTTTTAAGACGTTTGTAAGTCAAATTTTTCAATATGGAAAGAAATTAAAATTTATTAAAGATTGTTCTTATCCTATCACGTTGAATTATTTTTTTCTTTAAAAATTAACCTTGAATACAATTACCTTATGATTCATTAATTTAATTTAATAAATCATAATTCTAGTTAGTTTTCAAACCAAAAATATTTAATTCAAAATGATATATACGAACAAAAAATATTAATTAAGAAGTTAATTTAAACGACAAATTTCGATAACTACAACCATTAAAAAGTTTTTATTCTCAACTCAACATGAATTCAAACTCGACACAAAAAGTTAGTTTAACATATGTACACGCAATTATAAGAATTATAAGAAATGGACACAAAATCTACTATTTTCGACAACAAAATGTGTAGTGTTGGTTTTGATACTCCAAATATTATATTATTTCGTTACATTCATGAGACAAACTTGATGAGGTGGACAAAGATTCAAAGAACTATAAATCGAACATCGGAGCTCGTACGAGTTGCGCGACGAGGGCACAACATCGACCCACTCTTTCCCGACCTTCTCGACGTGCGGGTGCCGCTCAGGGATGGCATGGAACTGCAGCTCGTTGATCTGCTTCGTCAAGTGCTTCATAAATTGAATAGAGAATACCATGTCAAAGTCGTCGTCAAGGTGGTTGGTGTCCTCTGAGATTCGTATCCCAGCATTCGCTTGGCAAGAACTGACTAGACCGAGCAGAGCGTGCCCGGCAACAGATCTCCGGCTTGCGGCGCAAACCTGCGGGAAAAGGCAGTGCGGTGGTGAGAAGATCACACCAACCTGTGGAAATCTTCCACTTGTTAATGTACACGAGTACAAGAGTTGCATCGCATAGATGAAACACTAAAGAGGTGACCATAGTAAAGTTTTTGGCTTAAGATACTCTCTTCTTTTGTCAAATTCTAAACGGTCCACTAAGAGAAGACTATCTCAAACAAGGCATACGGACGCAGTCTAGCTTCAGGAACTTCTAACCAGAATCGCAGATTAACCGGGCAAGACCAGTCACGTATATATTTAGGATTATGCTGCTTTCAAATGATTACTGAATGCCCCTAATGCATGAGGCTCCCAGCCTTACTAAGGTAAGGGGAAGGATAGTACTTGTATGCAATGTTTCCCTTTTCTTTTCTTTTTTTTCCTGCAAAAAGGCCGTCCCAGCCTTACTAAGGTAAGGGGAAGGATAGTACTTGTATGCGATGTTTCCCTTTTCTTTTCTTTTTTTTCCTGCAAAAAGGCCGTGTCTACAGATCAAGCTGTAGGAGAAAATGTCAGTAGTAAAGCATCTGACCTCAATATAATCCACACCCATGTTGCTTAGATTATCTAGAATGTTGTCTGATGAAAGTAAGCTAATAACTCCTCCAGATCCAACTGGCCTTTGGAGTATTTCCCATGGTGACTTCATCAAAATTTTATGCTTGTTTTGTTCTTCGGGAGAATTAGTAACAACAGGGAGTTTCTCTTCTTCCAAAAACCAGACCTGAAATAAGGGGGCAAAAAGGTGAATTACATAAGAATAAGAGGTGCTTATCAAAAAAATATCATAAAAACAGCCATTTGCATATGTTTTAGTTGGATAATTTTGGAGTTCATTTCTCACAAAGAATTCTTTGGTATAATAATACACAAATGACACGATAAATATACAAGCAAAGAACTAGAAAAAGGAGAGGTAGTGATAACATTTTAGTCACATCTTCTGCTACCTTCTGAGAAACCCTTGAAAAATAGTTCAATTTTTGCAAAAAAGAAGAAATTAAGCTTATAAACAGGTAGCTTTAGTCCAATTCATCATCATAATCAATTGCACCTTATCTTATCTAAGTTAGGGTAAGTAGCACAGCATTCATAATGTTGATTAATTTTTAAAAGTCACATTGACAACACAAATCCATGTTAAAAAAAAAAATTCATTCATCATCATCACCGCCACCATTAATTGCACCTTATCCTAAGTAAGGGTAATGAGCACAACATTATAAATATTAATTGACTTCTAAAAGTCACATTAACAATACAAAAACATGTAAAAGAACAATGCGGCAAACCCTTGCTGACGCAGCTCTCTGGCAAGGGAATAAAAAGAAATTTTTCATTATTGTTGTAAACTTAAAAACAAGTCATCTCACCCATAAGTTTTAGAAACAAAAATATGAAACATGTAGCTAACATCTATATTGCAAGAAAAACCAAAAAACTACTGAATGCTGGATCGTATCTCAAATCTGATTTCTATTTAAACCACTAAACCAGTATCTCAAATGCATGTAGGACAAGCAGTACAAGGTGTTTATCTTAAAAAGAAAAACACACCAGGTGCCTAGCCCCAACAGGATGGTCAGGGGTTTGAGATATATCTCTAAATTCTTAGTAGTATCAAGGGGAAAAGATCCAATTACAGATTTAGGTATGAATGTGAACGCTGACAGTACTTCCATAACTCAATAGCCAAATTCTTGCATCACAAAAGTATATTAATAAAAAAAAAGATAAAACTATTATCATTTATGTTGTGTCATGGGCAAAAGCCCATTAAAAGACAAAAAAGCCCGAAAGCCCAAGATAATCTTTTTGGTCTAAAAGGCATAAATTTCCCGTACACGGGGTCCCACAGAAACGCGCAAACTAAATAACTCCGATATCCAAAAATTTCTCTAGAATATAAACAATTATCCCAAAAAATGGCAAGACAAATATCATCTATAAAATATAGATGTTATCCACAACAATCTTAATTCCAGCCAAACTAGGATTAATTAAAATAAATGTTATCTATATGAGATATACGTCATCCATAACAATTATGATCCCAATCAAATTAAGATTAATCAAGATGGGCATTATCTAAAAGAATCCTAATCTTGGGCTACTTGAGATTATTTTATATTCCTCTATAAATAGGCAAACCTCATTCCTAAAAAGAAGGTCTCTAAGACTAATTTCAATACAGTTTTTCTTATCTCCAATGTCAAGAAGCATCGGAGGGGGCGTGGGGACCTCCCTGCCCCCTCTGACTATTTCTTTTTTGCAGGCTCAGGCGGTTTGACAACAACGTTTCCAATCAAACAAATTCATTGTTGTATCCAAGCAACAACAATTTCAATAATTTAGAGATTGATATGCTGACCTTCTTGGAGTCAAATGTGAAATGATTATGACTGGCAAATGTATTTTGGAGAGATTGGATATCATTGGCAGGGCAAACCAATATCAGAGGCACAGAAGCACGATCCTCTATCTGCAATAACCAGAAGATTAGTTAAACCACATTGTAGATAAATGCGGTCTAGACAAGCCAAAGACAGGAATGCCATCAATATTATGAATATTTAGAGGAGAATAATGAAGTTTGCACCTTAGTACTGAGAAGTAATTTTCTATAACTTGGTTTAGCACTGCATTTTTACCTATAACCAACCACCGTTTAGATCACATTTCTCCACTAAAGGCTATTTAGCAAAACTTTCAGTATTAGTTTTCACTTTTTTTATGTTCAGTTTTTGTTTTCATTTAAAAAGAAAGAAAAGTGAACTTAATGTTTGACAATTATAGTTTGTTTTTAGTTGTCTTTGATTTTTTGTATGTTTTTTCTTTTTCCTCCCCTACCTCCCAACCGCAGGCAACAGAGTAGCCAGCATTACTCCCAGAAGGCCTGGGAGAAGGGAAGAAAATGGAAACAAAAGAAAATTGTGAAAACACATTTTTCTTGTTTCTACTTTTTTGAAAGCTTCTCAATTTTTTTTAGAACAAGCAAGCAACCAAACACTATTTTCTATTTTCATTTGCAAAAAACAAAAAAATGAAAAAAAATATATAAAACTAAAAACTGAAATGCCTACCAAACAGGACCTAATTGAAACTACCTCGGGTGATTATGAATAAAATTTGTCAAAGGAATAAGTGAAGATCAAATTATGGAGAGAAAGGCAAGCATAGAATAAAGAGGTTTTGTAAGTACAAATTTTGATGGATCAAACTCTTTAACATCTGCAACCTGAAACTGCAAACTTTTTCTTACAGGAAGCAACTTATAGATCATAACAAACAATGACATGATGTCCCTATTCACAAGCATGGGGCTTATATATTTTGTCATGATGTCCCTTTTCTATATTTTGTTATATGATTGCCGGTTTCCTTTTCACTATGTCAACATTCAGTTCCTTAGTTAAATATATCTCCATGTTCCAAAAATTGTCTAAACAAAGAACTTCCAACATATTAAGAGCGTGAACAAGAAGTTGAGTTGTGCATAACCATCATAGCTGAAAGATTCATATTATTTATGGTCAAGATATCGGCTTATACATGAAACTAGGTGTTACAATTCCTGAAATTACTACTAGATTTTATATTCTAAATTCAGAAATTGCTTTAGTTTAGGAATCTATCTCTTTAATTCTGTATTTCCTTTTATTTATTTTTCCCTAGATTGATACTTTCCTTGTAATTAGAATTCTGTCCATTTTAGGATATGCCTTCTTCTATATAATGTACAGCTCTCATCAATGAATGAGAACGAAATTTTACCAAGAAATTCTTCATGGTATCTGAGCCTTTCATCTAGGCTTCTTTTCGTTGGCCTTAATTGCCTTACATTCCTGCCATAATCGTTCTCCTTCCTGCCTTTATTGCATTTATCCCAAAGATGTCAACAACCTCAGCAGGCACCTTCACACCCGACACACCCTCTGCCACTATGGGTGAACCTTCTACTGCTGCTGCCTCGACTGGATCAGGTAGCAAACTCCTGAGCATGGATCCATTCTACTGCCTTGATGGAACAAACTACTTGCAATGGAGTCAAATTGTCCAAACCTTCCTCAATGAGCAAGGAAAAATGGACCACCTAACCGGTACTGGCCCAAGCACCAAAGACCCAAGATTCAAGACATGGGATGAAGAGGATTCTACAATTATGTCATAGCATGAAACTGGATGTTAGACGGAATGTGATGTTCCTCTCAAATGCAAGAACCATATGGAAAACACTGCAAGAAACCTACTCCAAGAAGAAGGATATTGCTCTAGTTTACGAGTTAAAGGTACAAGTAACCTCCACTAAACGAGGAGGTATGTCTATCACTGACTACTACAACAGGATGACAAGGTTATGGCTGGAAATTCACCACTAATGAGACTTGAAGATGAAATGAAGTGATGATATACAAATTCTCCAGGAGGTCATGGAGCATGATAGAGCATTTGAATTCCTAGCATGGTTGAACGCAGAATACGACCAAATTAGAGTGCAGATCCTTGGTAAGGACCCAATCCCAACCCTTCATGAAATTTTTTCCATCCTTCGGGCTGAGGAAAGTCAACGAGGTGTCATGTTGGAACCACACACATCTGAAGCTTTGGCGATGGTGTCTCAAAGGGCTAGAGACAGGGAATAAGGGAGAGAAGGCAGGTGAAAACACTCAGCCTGACTCTAAAAAGCAGTCCAACAGAGATGGACTATGGTGTACTTACTGCAATAAACCACGCCATACCCAAGAGAATTGTTTCAAGTTACAGAGGAAGGCACAGGTTTTGCTTGAACAGGAGGACTTAAGGGTCATGTACAGGGTCAAGCCAACATGACCAACAAGGAAGAGACCCCGGAACCAACAACTCAAAACAAAGAAGATTTCAAGGAGTTCAGCCAAGAAGAGATGAAAAGGCTGTGACACCTCCTAGAGTCACTCGAAAAAACTTCAGATTCTTGATCTCTTGCCCGAGTCAATATGTGTCTCTTAACTGAATCTTCTAAAGCTTCACACACTGCAAATTTGAGTTATGGGTTTTGATTTGGGTGCAATTGATCACAAGACTCGTAATGCTACTGTTTTTTATTCCTATAATCCACTCTGGGAATAAGGTTGTAATCGAGTCGAGCTAAACTGAGCTTTGCTCTGCTTGAGCTCGGCCCGTCAGGAAAAAGTCGATCTTGAGCTTGACTCAAGCTCAAAATTCTGTTTGAGCTCATCTCGCTAACAGCTTGTTTATTATGTTAAACGAGCTCGAGTTGGAGCCAACTCGTTTAACATAATAAACGAGCTTCTAGCGAGCCAAGGTCGAACTCAAACTTGAGCTCAAGCTCAAGCTTGATAGTGGATGATCAGTAGAGGAACTGCTGCCCACTTACAAGAAAATAGGGCAGCAACACAGATGGATGGTGGAGGCAGTGACGAAGGCAGTGGGGGCGGTGACAATGGCGAGAAGGAGGCGTCGACAGCAATGGAGATGGATGGCGAAGGCTGTGAGAATGGCGTCAATGGCGAAAATGGCAAGAAGGAGGCATCAACGGTGAGGGGGACGGATGGTGGAAGCGGTTGAGATTCAACTGAATATGCTTCACAAATCAACAAATGGAGAAGAAATGAGGAGATTTTGGATTAAACCTGAACCAAGAGTAGAGACAAATTTTTGCTTAGAGACGAAAAAGTTGCATCTCTAAATTTGTCTCTAAAGCATCTTCAATTTAAAAGCAATATTTTGAATAGAGAGAGAAAAAAATCCGTCTCTATTGAAAAAAAATATTATTAAAATAATAATAAAAAATATTTTATTCGCAAGCCAATTCACGAACTTGCTCGCGAGCCAAATCGAGCAGAGCTTTGCCTTGTTAAACCTTGGCTCGTTTATAACACAAGCCGAACACGAATAAGTTCTTATTGAGCTGCTCACAAGCAGCTCAACTCATTTACAACTCTTATCTAGGAAACCAAAATATTAGGGTAGCAGCCAATTCTCCCATTATCATCACTAGCCAAGGCAGTCTTTATCTAACCCCCACGGTTCCTTTAAAGAATGTCTTACATATCTCGGAACTATCCACTAATTTCTATTCACAAGATTACCAAAGAACATTGCAAAATAATCTTTTGACTCATTGTGTTTTCCTAGACCTAGTCTTGGGGAAGACGATTGGATTTGCTAGAGAATGTGATGGGTTGTACAACCTTGAAGACTTTCAAGGTTGTGGCATAAAGGGAACAAACCAACCACCTTTATCTTTTTTGAGGTCCTCGAATAAAACCAAGGTCTGGGCATATCATCTTTGCCTCAAACACCGTCCTTTCCTTTTGTTAAAGCATATGTTTCCTTCCTTGTTTAAAGATGTTCTTGTTATTGATTTTCATTGTGATATTTGTCAATTTGCAAAACATCATCGTGTTTCTTTTCCTACAAAATCAATAAAGTGCAATAAACCTTTTTTTCCTAATACACTCGGATATTTGGGGGCCAGTGAAAATTCCTAATGTTAATGGGCTAGGTGGTTTGTCTCCTTCATAAGTGATTGCACTTGTACATCTTTGTTATTTCTCATGAAAGAAAAATTGGAAGTCGATATTCTATTTCCTAAATTCCACAACATGATTGTCACACAATTTGGGGAAAAAGTCAAAAGAATTCATTCTGATAATGCAAAGAATTATTTTTAACCAAACCCTTTCCTCATTTTTCCAAAGAGAAGGTGTCATCCATGAATCATCCTGCATTGAAACACCCCAACAAAATGGGGTTGTTGAACGAAAAAACTGCCACCTGCTAGAATATCCCAAAATGGGGTCAGTCCAATGTCCCAAAATTTCTTTGAGGAGAAGCAATCCGGACAGCTACTTATCTCATCAACCAACTTCTTTCTAGAGCCTTGGGGAAAAAAAGTCCTTTGTCCACACTATCTGAGTACTTCCCTGACTCTGTTTCTATTCAAAGTCTTTTCCCTGAAGTCTTTGGTTGCATTGCCTTCTAACACATTCATACAACAAATCTATCCAAGTTAGATTCTCTAGCAAAAAAATGTGTCTTTATTGGCTACTCTTCTACCCAAAAGGGATACAAGTTCTATGACCCTTCCGGCAGACATACATTTGTCTCCATTGATGTTGCATTCCATAAAGCCGAACCTTTCCATAAGCCCCTTCCCACTCATCTTCAAGGGGAGAAATTATTCAAGGCAGATGTGTGTTCCAGTTCTACATCATTCCTTGAAGGCATTGACACCAAAACAATTCCATTGAAACCAAAGCCATTCTAGCTCAATCCGATGAAACCATTACCCCTCTAGCAAAAATTTCAACTTTGTCGAGCCTTAAGCTTATTGCAGAATTGAAAAATTGGAAACAACTAAAGCAATTTCAAGGAGAGTGTAGCCCTCACAAGTACCAAAATAGAGCCATGAACCTAACTCGAGCAAAAGTACATAAAGCACTTTAAGTATACTATTTTTGGTACTAATGAGTTTGTTTAATGTGATAATCAGCCCACCTGTGAAAGTGACCTTGTCCTTCCCATTGCCTTGAGAAAAGGGACACAAAAGTACACCCAACATCCCATATCCAACTTCATTACGTCACATCATCTCTCCACCCAACACAAAAGCGTTCTTTCTACCTTGAACTCATTTGAAATTCCAAAAACAGTACATGAGGCTTTAGGAGACAGGCATTGGACATGTGCGATGAAGGAAGAGATAAAGGCCTTGAAAAAGAGGAAGACTTGGGATATAGTCACACGTCCAAAAGGGAAAATGGCAGTTGGTTGCAAATGGGTCTATATCGTGAAGTTTAAAGCAGATGAAACTCTCGAGACATAGAAAGCAAGATTAGTGGCAAAGGGTTACACGCAAACTTATGGAGTAGACTATCAAGAGACATTTGCTCCAATAGCAAAGATGAATACAATAAGAATTCTTTTATCCCTTGTTGTTTACTTAGAATGGGAACTTCAGCAATTTGATGTGAAGAAAGCATTTCTCCATGGAGATTTGGAAGAAGTATACATGGAACCCCCATTGAAATTTGAAGAATAGTTTGGTCCTAATAAAGTCTACAAGTTGAAGAAAGCCTTGTGTGAGTTAAAACAATCACCAAGACCTTGGTTTGGAAGATTCACTATGGCTATGGTGAGATTTGGCTATAGACAAAGTCAAGGTAATGACACTTTATTCATCAAACACTCGAAGGAGAGAAATATTATTGTCTTACTAGTGTATGTTGATGACATTATTGTCACCGGAAGAGATGAAGAGAAGGGAAAGAGATTTGAAGGACAACTAGCCTAAGATTTTGAAATCAAAGAATTGGACAAGCTAAGATACTTCTTTGGGATTGAAGTAGCATATTCCTTGGAATAAGGAATATTTGTATCTCAATGGAAATATGTACTAGACTTGCTCAAGCAAACTAGTACTCTAGGAAGTAAGGCTTCAACTATTGCTATTGATCCAAATCACAAGTAGGCTGAGAAGAGAAGGGAGGAGCAATTGATAAAGGACGTTACCAAAGGTTGGTTGGAAAGTTAATCTGCCTTTCACATACTCAGCCTGACATAGCCTATGTAGTGAGTGTGGTCAACTAGTATATGCATGATTCAAGAGAGGAACATCTACAAATAGTTCAAAGAATTCTCCATTACTTGAAGGCCACTCCTAGAAGAGGAATTTTGCTTCAAAAAGGGAATGATTTGCTAGTAGCATATATCGATGCTGATTATGCGGGATCCCTAACAGACATGAGGTTTACTTCTAGCTATTGTACCTTTATAGCTAGAAATCTTGATACCTAGAAAAGCAAGAAACAAAGTGTTGTGGTAAGATCAAATGCTAAAGTAGAATTTTGAGCCATAGCACATGGTATTTGTGAGCTTCTATGGCTGAGGATTATTCTAAAGGATTTAAGAATTGAAGTAAGTGGACCGATGACATTAGTGACAATAAGTCAACTATTAGCATAACTCATAATCCAATCCAACATGATCATACCAAGCACATTGAGGTTGATAGACAATTTATCCAAGAGAAGTTCGATAGTGGGCTTATCACGACTCCATATGTGTCATTAGGGAATCAATTAGTAGATATTCTAACTAAAGGGCCACCTACTTCAAGGTTTCAGGAAATCACAACCAAGCTAGGAATGGAAGAAATTCACTCACCAACTTGAGGGGGAGTGTTACAATTCCTGAAATTACTCCTAGATTTTCTATTCTAAATTCAAAAATTGCTTTAGTTTAGGAATCTATCTCTTTAATTATGTATTTCCTTTTATTGGTTTTCCCTAGATTAATACTTTCCTTGTAATTATAATTCTGTCCATATTTAGAATAGGCTTTCTTCTATATAATGTACAGCTCTCTTGTCAATCAATGAGAAAGAAATTTTACCAAGAAATTCTTCACTAGGAAAACTGAAAGCAGCAGCATAACTGGATTATACATGCATTACACTAATCCTAACCCATATAGAAATCAAAACAATAATTACACACAGTTAAGTCAAGCATGAAAAGATACACTCAAATCAGTAAATACATTAACCCCCACTGCCCACCCCAACCATCACTTCCACTTGTAATAAGAAATGCAAAACCTAAGCAAGTAAATTATATTTTCCATCATTGTTCACCTCGTATAAATAAATTTCAAAGACGTACTTTTATCAAGGGAAAAATATGAAAGAGCCATTACATTTAGAAACCTGTGATTATCATGAAAAAGTGCCTCTACCAGCCGGATGGAAGAGCCATCAGCTTTGTCAACAAGATCAGTAGCAAAGGCGCTTTCATTCCTTTGACAGTCATCGCCCATGAATAAGATAATAGCAAGCTTGCCTTCAGCAGTGAGGAGGTGACCCTTCTCTTGAAACTTTGAACTTGCATTTGGCTTCTCTTTCCATTGAGAGTTAGAAAGGCATTCCTCTGATACTCTAAAAGTATTTCTTACATGTTTGGCTAAATCAACTTCAATAAACTCCTGTAAATTCCACCTGTAGTTTTTCATACAGAAGTCAGCATGATGTTTTCATTTTAAATCAAACTCGAATACACACACACACACACACACACTAGAGGGGTGGCCTGCGCTATGCACGCACAAGTAAAAAAATAGAAGATTTCAAATTAAGGCTTATTTTTTGCATAAAGTCTTTAATATGGAAATTATTTTCACATAAAAATAAACAAAGCCTAGGCAACTAAGAATTTTCCATTACACATGACGTAAGCTAATAGTAGGATTGCCTTGCATATACAGGAATAGATTCTTATAGATCAAACATCAAAGGCAGGCGTGAATAAATTATTACATGGCACATTGCATCTCCAGTCTCCACATGAATCAAATAATCAAAAGAGTAAAATGGATTCAGATTATGGATTTCACCTCTTTGCAGGCTTCTCAATATTTTGCTGTACTTGTTGAAGCAATTTGGAATTTACAGAAATGATCTGCTCAGAAAGTAACCTCGTTTCAGCCTTTCCTCCAAATCTAAATCCATGAAAAACATGTTGTTGTTCCATCCCAGACAATCTCTTCTTTGCTGCTATGAGGCGTTGTTGAAACTTTTTCCTTTCCTTCCATTCCTGGCATGTATACATCCACAATTTGATTTGAATTTGCTCAAACACGCTGATAACAGGCTCTTGGAAATAAAAGATAGGTCATGTAGGTCTGAGTTTTTACTGTTCACATGCCAAAGTGGACATACAAACACTAGATTTAAATAATACATTACATTTTCAAGCACACAAGAATATATATATATACACGCACGCACACATTATCTTCCATAATTTTATCTGAATTTTCCCAACCATGCATGCTGATGACAGACTCTTGAAAATAAAAGATAAGTCTCGTTGGTCCTTCGTCTTTGATGTCACAGCCCAAATTGCTCATATAAACATCAAGTTTGGGTAATACGTTTCATTTTGAAGGACAAGAGAAAATATATATTATATATTATATATTATAAGGTACAATATAAGCAGCCTGTATTTATGGATCTGTCAAAAAAGATACATATATAGTGATTATGGAGAGACATATCCATCAGTGGCACGACTGAGAGAGACCTATGGTGTACTTCCCTACACCCCAATCATTTCTGCAAGTCTGATTAGGAGTAGTCCTGTCAGCAAGAGTGATCCAAACATATAACATGATGGCACTCCAAACAGTTTAACCAATAATATACCTGCCAAGTTTGCTGCCAAAATCATATAGCTCAAAGCATGAATAAGGGAAAAATTAATATTATCTTGTTTATTATAAATATGATTTAATATTTATAATAAAAATAGAAATTCTAACATTGAATCAGATAAATTCCTATCATAATAAATGTATTAAGAATGGCTTGTTTCATTCTGGATGAGATGTTTTGCCTATATATAAATAGAAATTGTGGACAGCAGTTATCATAAATCTGTTTGACAAGACTGCTTTGTATGCAAATATAGGGTATACCCGTACCTACATATATAGAACCTAAATATAGATAACTCTCCATAAAAATGAATCATCACCAGTAGTTCATTAACTGAAATACATGTAACATACATACATATAGATATATATAGGTACACACTGGTAGTTACCAACCTAGGAAAGGCTTTCTCATGAAAAATAATATATAAAAATAACTTATCAACAAAAAGTGAAAATTGAAAGAATAATACAGTCAAAAACCACCAAGGGGGAACCCAAAAATCAACTACATAGCACATCAAAATCCAAAAATCTAAGAATGAATCAAGGGAGTGTTCCCAATTATGGTTAATTAATTAAAACTGCCTTCAAGCCCACCAAAATGCACCAAGGGGTGGTCTTGAATTTTTTGTGTTTCTGGAGGTGGAGCTGACACAGGCTATCCAGCAGCATACACATTTTATTTTTTTATAATTTTGGTGTATATGGCATGTTGAAGATTGTCTCGAGTTAGTGATAGGATTATGTGTAATGTTTTGCATGAGGTTATGGGGTAGTTGATAGGCGGGTGACACTCTTATAATATTAGTTATTAGTGGCAAATCCGGTACTGTCATAACTGGACCTAGGAAATATCACCCTATTTTCTATAAATAGGGCAGGGGGGTTGAGAGTCTAAGAATCGCATGTTCTCTTTATGTTTTCACGAGAGCCAAAAGAGTGAGAATGATGTGAGTTAGAATAATCTTGTACATTCTTGGGAAAGCTTGTATCGTGGGAGAGCGAAAGGGGGAAAGTCCTGTACTGTTCTCCATCAATAAAGAAGGCTACTCGGTGGTGGTTTCAAGGCTGGATGTAGTGTCATTTACGTGGTATGAACCAAGATAAAAACCAGTGTCTCCTTATGTGGTTTGATTGTCTTTCTTGTTCTGTTTTATGCCTTTAAATTCTATTCTTTATTATCTGATGTGTTGTGGTTTGTTGACCGGTGAGTTGTGAGTGATTATGAGGGGTGTTTGATTGGTTTCTTGAAGGATTACAAGGTTGCCAGTGCTCCCAATTATAACATGGCATAAAAGAAAGAGGAGAGCCTTTTAAGTAGCAGCAAGTTCCATTTCTTGTCAGAAGGATCACATTGCGGCTACCCTTTTTGTGTGATTGAAGACAGATTCTTCCTTTTATTTGTCCTCCTTTGCGCAGTTAATATAGATGACGCTCGACTTCTAGTTTTGAATAGTATGATCTTTGAGTTCCCCATCATTTGTTTGTATGGGGTCACCACATTCTTGGCACTTTTTATACTCAGGCTTAGTTATCAAAAACAAATAATGCCCAACAGGAGAACAACTACCGGTTAGGTACCATGCAAAACCAAAGAATGCTTGAGTTTCCAATCTTCAAAGAACAGTAAAACATTAACCAAAGTAATGAAACAGTAGCATAGTACAAAAGAATATGCCTCACAAGCTGGCGCCTTTCTTTCTTGGACCGGTCATCTGTGCGTATATTTAGCTCAAGGAGTCCCTTTGGAGGTGTAATGAACATTTCTCTTTTATTTATGTCAATATTTGGTACAATTGCTTCAACAAATGGGACCCACACAAGGGGATGAGTAGCAGCTGGTCCAGAATTTGGATTTCCCTCAGTGGACAAATTCAGCATGACATGTAGAAGATCATTTGCTCCACTATTGAAAACATTAACCACAGTACCCACTGGCTTGCCAGTTTCCTGAAAGGAAGAATAATAGATAACAATTAAAGCTTGCATTTCCAATCACAACAAAATGGGTATTCAATGATAAAATGGAAGTCGACGCATCAGAGACCCCAGTAGATATAAATTTATTACCGTAAGTAAAAATACAATGATGATTAAAGATATTGCTAATAAAGACTACATGTGCAACTGAGAAAACCATCCTTCCGCTACCAAAATTTTAGAGTTAGTTTGTCTTTAATAGCAATAAAGGGCATGCTTATAGAAAAATTAAAGGTGGATTTCAAAATGAAATAGTAGGCAAGAATTCTGCCCTCGGCTGCCAAAGCAAAATAGAAGCATGAAGCTTGAAAATAAAATAACAAATTGAATTTCTGAACAAAATCTGTAGCATAAATATGAACTTCCTCAACCTCCAAGCAGTACAAACCTTGAGGATAACTTTCATGCCAACAAGATCATGAGAGTAAAACTCGCCTTCCTCCAATTCAGGTTTATCTTCTTCAGTTACAAGTATACTTGATCCTATCAACAACTGTGCCTGAGAAAATAAGAAGAAGATGTTACCATGTACACTAGTAGAAAGACTACAAATAGGACATGGCACTCTTGTTAGGTCAAAATCATTAAATACCTGTTAAAAAATTCAAGTAAAGGCCAGAATGAGGTATCTTAGAAAGGGTTTATGCAACTAAAACAAGCTTACCCTAATAGTACAAAGACAAGTTTACCAAAAACACACTCTCAGACATACAACTAATTGACTGGGTTCGCTGTGCAAAGTGGACTGCCAGTCTAGGACAGCCGGCATCAACTAAAACACATAGTTCATTGACAAAATTTAAGACATGTCAAATATGATCAATGCAATCCTCCGCTAGGTTATTCATTCTGCATGTGCACTGAAATGGACTGCAAAGACAGAGCAAAATAAATTTGTTCTACTAATCTTACCTGATCTACATTGTGAATTTCACTGAATTTAACAATCCAACTCTTCTGTCCTGGGTGCCCTCTTCCATCTAATAGTTCAACTTCCTGAATTGCTTCTCTTCCTGAAACTTGTTGTCTCAACCATCTTCTTCCTGGCTATAAAGGATTAGTTCCACAAAGAAAACACCGCTAGTTCAAGAACAGAGACCAACTCATAAGGTTTTGTTACTGTATCAATGCTTCTCATAGTATTTTACCTTGGAAAACCGCAATTCAGGAAAGTCAGTATTGGGCTTTACACGAACCTCTCCTTGAAGCCCATGAACACCACATATGTACCCAATTTCAACAAATTGGGGTTCAGCCTTACTGGTTTCAAGTATTTGTCGTAAAGCTGTAAGGAATTAAAAAACAAACACAAGATTCTCTTTTGGTTTGTATAATGATAAATTTCCCCCTAGCACAAAACGATCATAGAATCTTAACGCATCAAATGATATTTATGAACAGGAAATATACGATAACGGTAAATAATAATGCAATCTTGTCCTTTTGGGCAGGCTGAACAAACAATAAAACAAAACCATACGTTCACAGAGAGATTCAAAAGTAACCAAACCCTACTCAGGACTATTATATTGTACATGCTTCATCCACGAACATAAATGAACTCAAGCACATAATGTACAATAAATAATTGTTCAACACCTCTGGTACATCCATATTGAATCCGAGGAGAATTTCTTCCAATAAAACCATTGGCCGATGATCTAATCAACGACCAAATCCATACAGCTAAACTAGAAGAAAATGCTTCAAATAAACTCTTCAATCTCATTAGTTGATCTTCCCAATAAGTTATATGACTTTGGTTGAATTTCTTTTCCAGAGAGTTACTAAGGAGAAGCAATACCAACTAATGCGCAAGCCCACTACAGAAATTAGAAAATAAATAACAAGTTACTCCGTAAAAATCTACAAGTGATCTTTGCCATCCATTTCTGACTAAAGCTACGTACATAGAGAGCCAAACGAACTGATGATATATTGGCAAAGTTACAGGCTTGTGACGACAATAACAGTAAAACCAGATTCAAGCATTTTCTTCAGTAGGTAGCTCAAGCCCAATTTCGAAATGAACAAGCAACGATACAAACCCCACTTCACAAAATCCCAAAAATTTCCACGAAAAAACAATCACGAAAGTGGAGATTTGCCTACCCGCACTATGCAGAGGAACGAGGCTGAGTTGGCGAGTTCGCAAGCAATTCACGGAAACAAGGCATCGATTTTGAAAGGGCACGGGGAATCGATGAGATGAACAGAGGAGAGAAGGGGCCTGCATCGCGCCGTTTCTGAGGAGTGGGATTTTGGATGGTTGGAGATTTGCAAAATTTTATTAATCTGATAAAATAAGCAAATCTAATAAAAATCTTGATTTTTTTGTTTTACTTTTATCTCCTCATGCTTTTATGAAATTGTCACTTTATTCATTATTATGACTATATTTTTTAGTTTTATCTATTCAAAATGCTATTAGTGTATTATGACTTTAACTTAAATTACCTAATATAACTAAAATATTTAAAATATCATTCACTCAAAGCGATAGGTGATGTCAGACAGTAATACACATGACTAAAATACTTCTCATTTAAGATAGTGAGACAAGACGGTGAGGTGCAAGGATATTTTTGTCATTTATGATATATTATAAAGTTCAAAATATACTCATAAGATATTAATAACATGGTCATTTATCTATTTACATCTCCCCATATTATTGAAAAAAAAAAAACTTCAATCTTGTGATGAGAGCAAAGTTGATGACTTGCATCTTCAATCTCAAATTAGGACAGACCTTTAAGTTTGAGGCAATTCAACAACACAGTCTTCAAGGCTAAGGGCACTCCTTCGAAGCTTAGCCTTTCAAGAAAAGATTCAGTGAGTTTGAAGAAATAGCTTTAAAAACCCAATATTAGTTAGGTGCTTTTGGCAACACGTGACAAAATTCATGGGTGCTATTATGCACTAGATAGTTAAATTAAATATTTGTGTTTTATATTTATATTATATTTTAAATGAATAATACTTTTTCCATCAAATAAAATAAACAAAATTATTTGATATAAACAGATAAAATTAAGATAATTAGAGACCGCATGTGATATTAACTTCGTTAAGTTTATAATACCACGTAAATTTTACCTATGACGTGTGTATCATCAATCCCTTACAATTTAATCTTGAATTACTCATTGGTTATTTAAATTAAATATTCTTATTTATCTAACCTTAAAGATTATAAATCATTTTCACACAATTGTATTTTTATTTTAGATAATTAGCTACTATTGTGTCACACTAGTGAATTAACTCAAATTTCATTATTTATTAATACTTAAGACTGATCATAAACCATTTTGTCATAACTATATTTTCATGTTAAATAACAAGTAACTATTGTAATGCATAGGATGTCACCATAATACATGTGTGATCGCATACCTCTTAACATTTCAATTTTAGATAATTAGTTACTATTGTAATTCATGGTCTCACCACAATGTATTCACAATCACATACTTTTTCATATTTTAATTTTATCATACTCATCAATTATTTATTTAAATCTTTTTATCCATTCAAACTTGAGACTAGTTATTAATTACTTTTATATTACTATATTTTAATTTTAGATAACTAGTTCATCCTATAACTAATCGTCCAATCTATTCACTATTGCATACTCCACATTCTAATTATGTGGTTTTTGTCGATTACTTAATTCTAAATATTCTTATTTATTCAAACTTGAAGCTAACTATAGAATACTATTGCGCATGACTACATTTTCATTTTAGACAACGGGCTACTATTGTAACGCATGGGTCTTGTCGTGATGCACGTACCATTGCTTATTTAATTCAAATGTTAAAATTTTAGTTTACTTATTAGTTATTACATTCAAATGTTCTTATTTATTTAGATTTGAGACTAGCCGTAAATAATCACATTCACGTGATTGCATTTTCATTTTTGGTAACTAATTGTTGGTATAACACATGGTTCTCACCAAGATGCATGCACCATTGTAGATTTCAAATTTCATAATATTGCATATTTTGTCAGTAACTTATTTCAAATTTTCATATTCATTAAAATTCAAGACTAGCGACAAATCTTTTTCACGTGATTATGTTTTCTCAATTTAGGCAACTAGTTACTATTGTAACGTTTGGGTCCCACCATAATGCAAGCACCTTTGTATACTTATTTCATATTTTAATTTTGTTTTATTCACGAGTTACTTCATTCAAAATTTCTTATTTATTTATATTCAAAGCCAGCTTTAAATTAACCACATTCACATGATTACGTTTTCATTTTTGGTAACTAGCCATTGCTATAACGCATGGGTCCCACCACTATGCATGCACCACTGCATACTTCGCATTTTAATTTTTCATGCTTCATTAGTTACCAAATTCAAATCTTCATATTTATTCAGACTTAGAAATTAGTGACAAATCACTTACAAATTACTACATTTTCTCATTTTAGAAAATTAATAACTGTTGGAATGCATGGGTCCCACCATGATGCACACACCATTACATACTTCTTTTATATTTTTTATTTTATTATTTTCGTCAGTTGTTTTTTATTCAAATATTCTTATTTATCCATATTTCACTCACATTTTCATTTTTGGTAATAGCTATTGTTGTAACGCTTGGGCCCCACCACGATGCATTCACCATTACATATAAATTTTCTCATTTTTCAAATTTAAAATTAGCTCTAAATAAGATGTCACCTTTTATGTTTAAAATTTTAAAGAAATTAACCAATTTAACCTAACAAATATACCTTTTAAAAAAATGTTTCCTATAAAATTCCCAATATATAATTATTCCTAAATTAACCTTCATTCTAAATTTATTAGCACACGACATTAAAATAAGAGATTATTAAGAGCCTCAACTCAACCCTTAAATGATAAATAGATCATTAATGAAGATTACAATAAGGAAGAAGCAGGGCGAAAATGGTAAATTTAACGGACGCCAAAAAAAATTTAAATAAAGCAGAACTCCTCCAAAATAAAAACAGCTTTCCCTCTCAGTCAGAGTTATACTCGCCATCTCAGCACCCCTCTCTCCTCACTTTCTCTCTCTACAAGTACATTTGCATATATATATATATGTATGTATGTATGTATTCGCATTATATATATCTGTGCGAAACTGAGCTTTTTCTGGTCCTACTTCTCACAGGTAAGCCGTAAGCCTTAAGCCCCGCTGTTTCTGTGGGTGATTTCCTGTGCTCAATTTTCGAAATGTGAAGCGTCGATGGTGTGAATTGTTTGGCCTATTGGGCGGTGTAATTGGAGACAGCTTGGTGAGCCGAGCGTGGGTTGCGTACTGGTGAACGGTTACAAAAACTGAGGGTTTAGTTGACGTATGGTAATTTGTATCTTGGGAAACCAATGTGTCATTTCTGTCGAAAGCTTTGGTAATCTTTTTGTAGGTTAGCTGGTTTTCGAGTTTAAAACTCGGGCTTCGTCGCTGGAGTTCATTAGAATTTGGGTGTTTGGAGAAGTTTTCTGGAGAGAGTTTGCGGGACGGGTCGTCGGTTTTTTTCTGGTTTCGAAGCATTGCTTTCCGGCGAAGATTCGGTATGTATGTTTAATCTCATGAATTGTTGGCTAATTAATCACATAAATCACTTCTTGAGGAAGATTCAGTGTGCACGCTTAATATCTTGAATTTTTGGCTAGTTAATATCGTAAAGATTATTTCTGGAGGAAGATTCAGTGTGCATTATTTAATCGCAAAGATGGTATGGCAAATTGTAGTCAGAGAAGCTTGTTTGGTTGTTTTACTTTTAAACACGGAGAGTTATCGTCATCTTGCATTTTCTGACGGGAAAAGACTCTCTTCTCACGGTTTTGAATCTCGATGAAATTGGTAGTCAGTGTTAAATATACGTAGTGTATTTGATTTGTAAGGTTCATCCAATAAAATGTGAAAACTGGTGTTTTATTTTCTAATGTTTCAATCTCTTTCATCTAATAAAATGTGAAAACTGGTGTTTTATTTTCTAATGTTTCATTCTCTTTCATCTAATAAAATGTGAAAACTGGAGTTTTATTTTCTAATGTTTCAATCTCTTCAAAAGATGGTTCAAAAAAGGTGTTGCTTCTTTGTTATGGATATGTGGTTTGGTTAGAATGATATGGTGTCTGTCTTCACATTGACTTGCTGTTCATCATTCTGCAAGTCGATGGGTTCTATTAGTTAAGTTTGTTTAGCTTTCTATGTGACTGTTGTTAATGTATTTCACGCCTCAAAGTTTATTCCTTTCTTTTAATTTTGCTATAATTTGCAAAAAATATATATATCCATTATATTACATGCCGGTGCAAATATGAGGTTTTCCCAGTTTTTAAGTTATTTCCCTTGAAAAGACTTTGTATTTTTATTGCCACAAGTTCTATTTGGTCAAGGTTATTAGTATCAAATAGCTTTCAAGCTATAGTTATTTAAAGCATTTCTCTTTAACTATCCTGTATTGATGGGTTTAAGTCCTACATTACTGAAGGTTTCTTAGTTTTGCCAGAAAGCTAATGCAATGCAGCAGTATTCAGAAGAAACTTATTTCGGTAACAGGAAAAACCATCCCTTTTATTTTTTTTTTCAGATACACAAAAACAGAAAGTTGATTTTTTGTTTTATTGTAGACTCACGTGGATCATGTTCTCTAGGTCATTCAGAGGTTCCCTTACGTGTTCTCGAGGGAATGGGAAGTGGAGCATGGAATTTGTCAGCATCCAATGTTTGTCGCATCTCAACTGACGCTACACTGTTTTCTACTTCATTACCGGTTTTTTCCCATGAAAAGTGTATGTACTGGCCAACAGTTATTGCTTTAGATTCCCTGTGCCATCTTCATTTTTGAGAAATAATTATCTCTTTCTTTTCTTGGCAGTGAACTTAGGCAATAGAGGTCATATTATTCAATCCATTAACGATATCTCGTCTTGCTTGAATAAATTCCATTCAGATGTGGAAGGTAATGAACTAGCAGGCTTTGAAAATCTTGCAATAAGAAGCCTGCTTCCTGATGACGAGGGTGACCTTTTAGCTGGCGCAACAAATGATTTTGACTTAAGTTGGTTGCCTAATAATGTGGATGATTTGGAAGAGTTTGATTTCTTTGGTAGTGGAGGTGGCTTGGAATTGGAATGCGATCCACAGGAGAGCTTGTGCAAGGGTATGTCAAAGATAAATCTGACTGAGGGTATTGTTGGACATGGCAGTCCTCATTATGGTTTTCCAAATGGTGTGGGAACTGTTTCTGGAGAACATCCTTATGGAGAGCATCCTTCCAGAACCTTGTTTGTTCGAAATATTAATAGTAATGTCGAGGACTCAGAGCTGAGAGCACTCTTTCAGGTAATTCAAGCCAGTTGTATCTCCTTGCAGTTATGTGTGGGTTAATATAGCATGCCTGTTGCCATCTATTTGCATTTTACTGAATTATCTTATTTCATATCTTGTGCTACTTCTGGTGATATGTTAGCTGGATCTTTACTATTCTTTTTAAAATTTAATTTCACACGTTGTTTTCATGGAAAGCCTCAATTTTGCTTTCATAACTTTTTTGGCTGGATTTTGGGCTTGAATTTGTTGTTCTAACACTTTTGTTCAATAAGATTAGCCATTCCTGCAGTAGTGCTTGGAGAGTGATTTTGATCTTCATGATGTTCTATGTTGTTTCAATTTAGTAGTCCTTTGCTTCTGTTATATGCATTCTATTGTTCTCTCATTGTCATCCATACCATCAAGAAAAGAGGTTTTCTTGGGACAGGTTTATTGAACTAACTAGTTGCAAGTTCTTTTGCTATTGTATTCAACCCATAAACTTTTCTTTCCTGTATCTATCATATTTTGCTAGTTTGGTTTAAGCTTGGACTGCATGTGGTAGGTCTGTTTGCCATCGCTTTGTGCAAATAATCTTTTTTTTTTAAATTAACATTATTATTATTTTTTTATTTATGATGCTAGCATCAGATGCTAGTGTTTTACCAAACTGGCATCTGGTGTTTGATGCTTATTACAGGAGCAATCATCAGACACTAGTTAATGTCTTTCTTAGAGAGACAGTTCTCTGTACTAATTAACATGTCTTGATAAAAAAGAGAACTTTGAAGCAGAGGAAGACCCATCTGTTGCTCTGGCGGGTCTCTCTCAGCCTAGACCCACCAGTCCAACTGGCAGGTCTCGGCTCCTAAGCACGTAGCCAAATTTTATTCAGTGTTGGTAGCCTTAGACCCGCCAGTTGAACTGGCGACTCTTTCTTAACTTAAGCTCAGGTAGCACCGGATGCTTGCATCAGAAATTAAAAAAAAAAATGTTAATTTAAAATTTCCCTTGTTCACTTCAGATTGACCTGTGGGTTGTCACAGTAGAGTTTCATATGCACTTCAATGAAAATTTGGCATGAAACACATCAACCATGTTTTTTGGGCTAGATATCAACCTTGCATTTGGTTTTCATATTTTGATTATTCTGATCTGGTTCCTCTGGTTTGACGACGTGATTTTCTGCTATTAAAAAAATTTACATCCATAACAAGGAAAAAAAGTGGCTTACATGCTCCAGGCCTTATTTATTATGTTCTTTGTATGTGTGGTCTGTTCTCTTCTTTGTCCTTATATTGCTTTAGTTTAAACTATATCCTAGGAAGGATACAACAACTATTTACAGGCCCTAAATTGTACCTATATTTATGATTCGATAACTATTTACTAACAGATGTTATTTGCTACACATAATTTGATATTCTACCTTTAGCAATATGGAGACATCAGAAACCTATATACTGCATGCAAACATAGGGGCTTTGTGATGATATCTTATTATGATATTCGAGCTGCTCGAACTGCTATGCGGGCTTTGCAAAACAAGCCACTAAGGCGGAGGAAACTGGACATTCACTTCTCAATTCCCAAGGTGCACAGCAAGTGATCAGCTTCATGTAATTCATTTGTAAAAGTTTATCTTATCATCTTTTTTATCTGATCTGTTTCTTTCCTTTGTTTCCACTTTTTTGTCTCCTCAACAGGATAACCCATCAGATAAAGACATTAATCAAGGAACTCTTGTAGTCTTTAATTTGGATCCATCAGTTTCCAATGATGAGGTTCATCAAATATTTGGGGCTTATGGTGAGGTCAAAGAGGTGATAAGTCTCTCTCTCTCTCTCTCTCTGTGTGTGTGTGTTTTCATCACTCACTTTTTCTTTCTGGATATGTTTTCTACTAGCATAGTGACTTCTGTCAATCTGAGTTAAATTGTTCTTCAATGTCCAAACAGATAAGGGAGACACCTCACAAGAGGCACCATAAGTTCATTGAATTTTATGACGTAAGAGCTGCTGAAGCAGCACTTAAGGCCTTAAATAAGAGTGACATAAACGGAAAACGCATAAAGCTTGAACCTAGTCGCCCTGGGGGAGCACGTCGAAAGTGTGTATGCTGACCCTATTTTTATCTTTTTGGTTTTGTGAGGTTTCCTAGTTTAGTACTTGCCTCATTTTTATCAGCTTCTTCTTTCCCTCCTGAAAAGTTGACCCATCTCATTTTATCATTATTAACTGCTTTGCACTTTTATTTGCTTATTTAATGCATTTTCTATTTTGCATTAATTCTGATTGTACTTGGTCCTTTCCTTTGTTAGCTAAATTAATGTCTCTTTAGTTCTAATGAGACTGCTGCATTAAGCACTGAATTTGGTGGTTATAAATATTGCTGAAGGACTATTGTTTAACAAATTTGGTAAGTTCTTTGTGGTTTTAATGAAAAACATATTTAGTCTACTACTTACCCAAAAAAATACATATTTGATCTATAGGTGCTTTTTTACTATAACAGTTGTTTCTCTTTGGGTTTGGAGATTCCTGCCATTATGACTCAAACAGAAGTATATTAACCAAATGGTTAGGAAGCATGAGTTGGAACCCTGCAAGTATGAGATGGTGAAAATATCACCTATGCATTTGTAAAAACTATAGTTAAGGAAATTAGCAATCTTAGATGCAGTTGGCTGCCTGTTTTAAGGATTTTTGGTTGGAGATAAATGATATGAGAGGGGGGACTGAGGTCATCTAATGAAAGAGAGGTAGAGACAGGAGATTGCCTACTTGGATTAGTTTTCCTTTGTGGAGAGAGTGGTGTTTCTTTATATAGGGTCTTAGCTTGTCTACTTAGGGAATGTGTCCCATTAGGGAATGGCCCTCTGCAAGTCTTCTAGTGGCCTTTAGTCCTTTCAAAGTGACAAAACTCTTTTGACATTGTGAGTTGTCATGATAATTTGTGAATAAAGTGGAAAGAGAAAATATTGAGAAGATAAACCAATTTCTTTGAAAATTAATTTGGTTTCATGCCTACTAACAATAGAAGCTATTTACTTAGGCTTCTGATAGAAAGGTATGGAGGTAAACACAAGGATTTGTAAATGGTGTTTATAAATTTGGAAAAAAGATTATGGCAAAGTTCCCAAAGAAGTTTTATGGAGGGTTTTAGAGAAGAAAAGAGTTTGGATTGCTTATATATAGGTTATTAAGACATGTATCTTCAAGCAGAAATGTGTGTTAAGACCTCTGGAGAAGATATTGAGGTTTTTCTAATTACCATTGGATGATATCAAGAATCTATTTTGAATTTTTATCTTTTTTCCCTTGTGATGGATGAACTCATAAAGTACATCCAAGACAATATGGTTTGGTGCACGTTATGTGGAGATGATATTGTTTTAGCAGATAAGACAAAAGAAGACAGCCAAATTATAGAGGGATACCTTAACTTCAAAAACTTCAAGCTAAGGATGTCTTAACTTCAAAAACTTCAAGCTATGCATGTCAAGAACTAAATATATGAATTGTAAATTTGATAAAAATAAAAGTGTGGAGGATGTCATGTTTGGAGATTATGTTATTCCTAGAAAATGTCAATTTACATATCTTGGATCAATTTTTCAAAGGACTAAGCGATTTCTTGAGGGTATTATAGAATCAAGGCAGGATGGTTAAGTGGAGTGCATCTAGCATTATTCCTTCTACAGTTTCCACCATGTCCAATGTTGAAAAAATCTATTGTCAGAAGTTTTAGAAACCAACTAAAACTTGGACTTAACAAACATGATATTAGTGGATCTGTTACTTTGTGTTTCTACTATAATTTACACCATGTTCAATGTAGAAAAACAAACAATAAATTCCCCTGCTATCGTGGTTTTTCGATGATCTTTTTTTTTTTCTTGGTGTGGTTTTTGCTCTTCTTGCATTTGGTTGCTGGTAACTTGGTGTCTATATGTCTTCAGAAATTCCCTACATCCAGTAGTATCAATGATGAGTACCTAAGTTTTTTGTGCTCTTGCCAAGCCCCATTATTGATTTTTATCTCAAATTTGCTGCAAGTTGTTAAATTTAATAGGGTTATTTCTTAAAAAATGTATTTTTAAATCCAAGCCATTCTGATTGCTGCAGTTTGATAACTAGAATATGTTTCTCTCTCTCTCTCTCGCGCGCACACACACGCACACACACATAGTTTAACCAAATGCTGGTTTATTTCATGTTTTGCTTTTAGCCATATGTTGAACATGAACCAAGAGGGTGAACAAGATGAATCTGGGAGTTTCCGACACCAAACTGGTTCCTCAACAATGAACTCTCCTCCAGGTAGCTGCCTGTGATTGTTTTCGCACATTGTTCATGAATCTTGTTCATCCTGTACTTTTAACAATTGTTGCAAGTAGGGTTAATATGCACATTCCTTGCAGGTAGTTGGCCGCAGTTTGGCAGCCCTATAGATCATACTCCACTTCAAAAGCTTGGTAATTCCCTGGGTCTGAGGCGTGGGAGTTCTCCAATTGGTAGTAATTTGCCAGGATTAGCTTCAATTCTGCATCCTCAGATGTCAAACGCTAAAAGGATTGCACCTATTGGCTATGGAAGATTTGGCAAGTCAGAGCACAAATTCACTAATGCTGATTCAAACAGTGGAGGTGTTTTCCAGCAATCTCATTCATTTCCAGAGCAAATACCAAATCAACATACTGGGGCCATGTCTTCTTTTGGTGCTTCAAGTTCTAATGATTCTGGTTTTGAGACATTGTCTGGGCCACAATTTCTTTGGGGTAGTCCCAATGCATACCCAGAACAAAATAATTCTGCCAGGGGAACATCATCAGTGGGGCATCCTTTTCCATCAAATTGGCAGGACCATGGTTTCCCTTTCACTGGTCACCAAGGATCTTGCCTTGGTTCAACTCAACACCATCATCATAATGTTGGATCTGCTCCACCAGGGTTTCCTGCGAGAAGGCACTTTGGTTTTTATCAACAGTTGCCTGAAACATCATTTCTGCATCCACCTGCCTTTGGAGTGAATGCTGGTGCTCATGCTGCCATGAATACTAGTGCTGCTGTTACAGGAAATATGTCAGAATCTGCTTCTCCTGGTTTCAGGATGACATCATCTCCAAGGCTTGATCCTCTATTCCCAGGTAACAGTGATTACCCAGGACACATACCAGCCAGCTTGGAGGGCTTCGAGCGTAGGTGGAGGCAACTCGTTGCAAAAAATGGCAACCTGGTGGGTAGCAAGAAACAGTTTCAGCTTGACTTGGACAGGATTCAAAGTGGAGAAGATACTCGGACGACTATAATGATTAAAAACATCCCAAATAAGTATGCATTCCTTAATCCTTCAGATTAGTGAAAAAGTTCAGTGTTAGTGGGTGTCATCATGATATTCACCATTGTCTTCATCTAGGTACACATCAAAAATGTTATTAGCTGCGATTGATGCAAATCACAGGGGAACCTACAATTTCTTTTATCTTCCCATTGATTTCAAGGTACTTCTGTTTTGGGGGTATTTTACCATTTTTGTGAATCCATTGCAACTGACATGTTTCCTACGCAGAACAAATGCAATGTGGGCTATGCATTTATCAATATGCTGTCTCCTTCACATATTATTCCGTTTTATGAGGTATTTTGGATGTGTTATACCTTAAATAACTCTCTGTTACGAACCAGTTAGCCTTTCCTGTTTTTTTATGCCGTGTATTTTGCTCTTAGACCACCAACCACTAGAATCTTATATTTTTTTTTATTGAAAATATAAGAAACGTATGGGGAATGAAGTTCTAGAAGCAACTTGTCTTATCTACTAATTTACCTATTTTGTGCAGGCATTTAATGGAAAGAAATGGGAGAAGTTTAACAGTGAGAAAGTTGCTTTATTGGCATATGCCCGAATTCAGGGATTGGCAGCCCTTGTCCACCACTTCCAGAATTCAGGTGTGATGAATGAAGATAGGCGTTGCCGACCAATTATCTTCCACTCAGATCGCTTGGAGGCTGGTGATCAGGTGACAATGTTAATTATGTGGTCAAAATTACGTTTATAATAGGGCATGCCTGTTTCTTTCTGTTGCTTAGATCTAATCAGAGTATATCCTCATTTTCAGCTTTCATATTTGAGGAATGTGGTCAAAAGAATTATCCATGCTCTGTTTGATTATCCTCACTAGAGCATTATGTCAAGAAGGACATCCAGCATAAAATTTTGCCACATTATTATTATTATTATTATTTTGCACGGATTTGTATTGTCAATATTATTTTTAGAAGTCAATTGATATTATGAATGCATATCACCAATCCTAACTTGGTTAGGATAAGGTGAAGTTGATGATGGTGATATTTTGTGGTTATGGCCATCATAGAGATAGATCTGGGGCCCCAATTGGTTCAGATCAGATTTAATGTAACTTGCTGTCTAAACTTCTGTGTAGATTATCCAAGAACATCATACCTTTCATGGTTTGAATATCCAAATCCTTCAATCAAACATGTCGCACTCAAAGGATTCTCCAGCAAGTACCTCCGAGGGCTGTCCAGATGAGAACCCAGATAAGAGTCAACAGTTGTAAGATGGAAGCAGATGGCCTGCAGTCCCAATCAGTGTTGGCTGTGAGTACTGTTGCCTATGTAAGTTCATAAGATATAGGAGGTGAATCAGACAAAGAGACCGTAGACTTTGCGTATAGAAGCTATAGCTTGGATGAATCAGATAAACTGCTGGGAGCGGCAGCAGGAGTATTTCGACTGATATGCAGATCAAGTGTCGCCCTATGCATTGGTGGCCTGTATGCGTGTTCTCCTCTTCCTGTTCTCAGTTTCAAGTGTTTTTGATATATTTTGACTAGACTTGGGTAAAAATTAATTTGCATACCTGAATGTTTGTTTGGATTTACAATATATGTGCAAGCATGCGGGGTTGAAAGGTTTTGAGGGCTTGATTTTTTTTTTTTTTTTTTACCATTAGCAAACTGTATAGTGGGGGAAAAGGGAAAGGGATGCTTTTTGTCATTCATTGACAAATGCGTAGTTTTTAGACATCAGATTGTAGATAACATTCTGCAGGCATGAAAGCCTCCAGGCAACCGCTAAAATGAAGTGTTTTCTTGAATGCTCCGAATGAAAATGACAGATTTCTGTTGACTAATGACTCCATTCTCTTGAGATGAATGGAACTGTGCTGCTTCTTATTTTTCTTTTGCTTGCTGAGTGAATGGAATGCTTCTTGATTAGTTAGTGTTAGTAACAGGATGCCTGTTGAATGATGCTTCCATTCATGAGACGAATAGAATGCTATCTTCTTTTTCTTCTTTCGTTTGTTTTTTTATTTTTATTTGAGTAAACGAAATGCTTGACAGCAATGATGAGGTGATTCCTTTATAATTAAAAAATTATGGATTTGAGTTGCAGAAACAACATTTTTTCAAAAAGCAAGGGTAGGACTTCACACGTGATTTTTCTTGTCCCTTATAAAACAAGGAACCCCGTGCATTAGGAATGTTTTTTTCCTTATCGACTAGTTGGTATTAGCAACAGGATGTCTGCTGAATGATGATTCCATTCTTATTAGATGAATGGAAAGCTACATGACTAGTTTTTGTTAGTAACGGTTGAATGATGAACTTTTCACTTAGATGAATGGGATGGCTTTCTTGACTTGACTAGTTGGTATTAAAGCAATTTTCCCAATCGTTTTATGGTCCATGCCAAAGGATGGTACATAGGTTCTACATGGGTTGGTTGTCATGCTAAAGGAAAAACATTCAACACTCCTATACTTCAAACACCAACAGACAGCTTTCTTATACTTTGAACTAACATAAGAAAACTGAAACATTCATGTCATGCTCCTTGAACTCAAATACAGTCTTCAACATATATATATATATATATATATATGTCAGGAACAGTAGATATTTACATCTTCCAGCACAAAGTTTACCTCGGTCATGTGCAAGACCAGAATGGGTGAAGCCGGTATTATGATAAACTAGACAAGGACTAATATCGTATGAGGTGCAGATAAGCATCTGTTGAAACATGTTTAGCGAAAAGTAGATGGATATGGAGCCCAGGTATAGAGTGCAAGGCTTCACCGGGAAATATTTGGAGAGTTCAAGCCATGAAAGATGGATGCCTCAGTGCTCGAACATGGATATGTACACCAAGAGGAACTGGCTGGAGAAGAACCATATATCCAAAATTGGGTTATTTTGCCCCTGTTCATTTTTTACCACTCCCTTTATCTGGATATGTTGTTCTGAGTTCGAGCTCGATGAGGAAAAAACATCTATCCTTCTCTCTGGCATAATGGACATGGCCGTTCATCATGCTAAGAAGTTTTCGAGACAGGTTCAGACCGAGTCCTTCCTCTGTCGTCCACTGGTTTCCTCCTTCAAGCATATCTTGGATGATAGCAGGAGGAATGCCCATGCCAGGATGAGCCATTCTTAAGAAGAGGAAATGAAACAAGTATTAACAATGTGGAACTATTAGTCAAAACAGGCTGTAACACATAGCATCTTCGGAGTCTAGATCAGGATTCATCATGTTTTGATCCAAACCAAGCAGTTTTACATTGGGTCTCGGGTACATAATACAACTCTCCTTTTCGTAACGGAATGTATTATTAATGGCAACTGTACCTGAACTGTAGATGGAGCAATTCATCCCCATGTTTCACCGGCTTCAAACCAGTTGATATCTTGATCTCTACCCAAGCATTTGCAGGCGCAAAACGTGTTATGCTACGCAAGAAATCAGATAAGACCAGCTGAAGTCTAATTTGGTCACCAAACAGATATTGCGTTTTGACTTTGTCAGGAATCTCGTGGAGGAGTTGTAACTTTTTCTCCTTCAGTAGAATCATGACTTGGCTAACAACTGCATCTACAACATTGCCCAGGAGAAACTCTTCCATGTTTAGCTCCATCCTGCTGCTAGAACCAGAATACAAATCAAGGTTCATACCAAGAAAGCCAATAACAAATACTAGTGTTTCTATTAATTGTTTCGAAAGACGACTAGGAAGATGTCTTTGAGACATTCAACAATTAACAGTTAAAATTAAACCCCTTCGACTCTTAATGGTAAGAAAACCTAAAAAGGAAAAAAAAGAAACATGGGCAACAAGTAAACAAGGAAAAACATTAAATCGACTCAAACTAACATGGGCCCTCTTTCCATTAGAAACAGACATAATTTACCTTAGAAGTTTTCATATAATTCACACGCATTGACATAATCAAAGAGCACTGTGAAATCAAACAATGATGCTGCTTGGCTTAATTGCGAGAAAAGAACTTACCCCTCCTCTATACTTGTAAAATCCGTATCCTGTATGATTGACGTTAGCTGTCTTTCGCATGCATCACTAGTCCCAAGAAATTGCTTCTGGTCTTCTGAAGTAGCGGTGCCTTCCAGGAGATTGTGGATGAACCGTATTCCATTCAATGGATTTTTCATTTCTTGTCGAATGTAAGCCAATTCTCTCAGTTCTGAACGGCACTTTGCACTCTCTCTTTTGTTTCCAGAGACCTGCATGTCCGATGCAACAGCCTGCAAGAAGCAAAAGCACCCAATTACATTCCCAGCCTCATCGGTTCTCTTATTTGCCACCAGGAGCACATCCACATATATCCCCTTCCTATCAAAAAACCCGAATGAACACTGCTCAGATTCACGTCCACTAATCACTTTGTACAGGAGAACCATAAATTTAGTAAGTGTATCTTGATTCTTCAACTGGCACAAGTCCCCAAAAACTTCCCCAGGAAGCATTTTTCCAATAACCTCGTGTCTCATCCAACCAGTTAACTTTTCCATGACAGCATTCCATTCGGAACAGCAGGCATTTTCATCTGAAGCAAATATTGGTGGAATCAGTGGGTTAACACTTTGTATGATTGCCCTATAATCTCCTTGCAGGCGGATGAATTTATCCCTGAAAACTTTCTCAGCTGTCATGTCTTGACCCACGAAGCACACCCCAACTATGTTCTGCATGTAATCCCTACTTGTACAGGCATTGACCATAATGTATAAAACAGTGTTTTGTTCATCTTGCTCAAACTTCCGCAGTTTTAATTCAACATTTTTTTCCTCCTCACCTGGATAGTTAAACTAAAGTTAGAGCTAGTGTTTGGCAGATTTATATATATATATATATATCGAGAGATCGAGAGAGAGAGCCGCTTAAGTGTGTGCCTTCTCAAGTTACTCTTAAGACTTATTTGCATCAACTTTGGTTTCAGTTTTACATGCCAGCATTCTTGGAGATGTAAAGATGTGAGGCACTGCATTTAACAAAACTGAAAGAAAGGTAAAAAAGAAGCAAGCATGCAACCGGAATAACACCATAAACAATTCAGGTAGTTAGAAGAACAAGGGTTTTGTTCTTAGATGGTAGGCAACAAATTTCATGATAATCTTAAAATGCAGCTGGAAAGTTCTACACAAATACAATAAGACAGTTGCTTTCGATCACATTTCTGAGAGAATAATAGTGTTATTGGATGTAAAAGTGGGAGTGAAAGAATTAGGTTGATGTTCATGTAAATTGGACAGAAAATAGTATCTGCATATGAATTAGATATACTATAAGATATATAGGTGCTAAATATGACAGTCTTCTTTATCATTAATATGAAAGAGAAGGATTACCACGTAAACCTCTTTCCAGCAGATTCTTAGCGCTTACACGTGAGTCCTCCTGAACAACTTCATTAAGCAAGGACTTCCCCATGGCTTCACTAGTTTGTAATCCTGTCAATTCAGCAATTTTTGCATTCCATCCATTGATGAAACCAGCTGAATCAACACCAAAAATTGGAGCAGATGCGGTTTCAATCATTCTAACAAATTCACTTGCTACTGAACTAAGTTCATCCAACCTCTGATCCTCAGAGTCACTCTGTTGGGCAGGTATTGTTACCTTAGGACCACTGTGTTCCACCCGACATAATGAGTCTCTCATTATAAGCTGCAAAGAATGAATAGCATTAATCTCTGGTATCTCCCATGGCAAACTTCTATTCTTAACCACTTCAAGAAAAGTGTTGAATGAAGATCTTGGATGCATCCTTTCTCCATCATCCTCATCATTGGGATGGTGCATAGCTCCTCCCCATTTGACTTCCTTTGCAGTGTGAGACCTAAACCAAAACAAGAAATCCTTTGACGTAATTCTTGCAGCTGCTATACCACAAACTTCATCACCAAGTAAAGATGCACCAGGGAAACCAGCATTGGCCAGACTATCTGTACTTAATCCAGTGGAGTCCCCGTGATTCTTAAGAAGCCAGTCTGCAATATCTTTGATTTGTGATTCAGTTGGGGTTACACCCAGCAACCAATATTTCCCATCATAGTACAATGCAGCACCATCACACTTAACAAGATCCATGATACTAGGGGATTGAGTCACAATGCCAAATGGGGCATCTCGGAGGAGCATGTCACATAGTAAAGTTTGCATCCGGAGTGTCTTCTTCTCTGCAAATTGCGATGCCAATTGAAGTTCCATGTAGAGCTGCAGCCCGAATGCCTGCATCAGGAATTCACAAGCATATCGAAGTGGAAAAGGAACATACCGAGGAGATGTATGGTGGCACACCACCAGACCCCAAAGTTTCATCGAGTCATTGTCGTTGACAATAACTGCCAAAACCAACGAGGCAATAGAGCCCATGTTGGCCATGTACTGTGTGTGGCAGCCATAGGGTGCTCGAAGGGTTGAATTAACCAGGCAAATAGGTGGCCTTAGTTCTTTACTTTGGATTACTCTAACTGGGCTTGCATGACAATCACATATGATTCTAGCTCGATTCTGCTTGAACAAAAAACGAGCAGCTTGAGGGACATCGGTCGCTGGATAATGCAAACCCAAGTAGGGCTCTAGATCAGACCTCCTAATTTCTGATACAACTTCACCGTGCTCATCCTCATGAAACTTATAAACCATAACCCTGTCATATCCAGTCAGCTTCTGAACATCTTCCACAACAGTATCACACAGAACACCAATATCCCCCCCAGGGACAGATTGCAGCCTAGAAATCGCTCTTACAGCGAGTTTCTGCGAGTGCACTGCACCCGAATGGGTCAATGCGGAATCATCCGAGCGAGCAGGCTCCAAATCAATCACAATCCCCACATCAATCCTATGTAGAATGGCATAAAATGGCTTCTGGGTACTCCTAGAATTGACCCAAATTGGGTTCAACAGTGAAATTTCCCTAGACTCAACAGATTTCACCAAAGAAACTGCTGAAGCAGGGGCGAAAAGCGTTCTAAAATCAACCCCAATCAAACCAGACTGGCTTGACCCAGAAACACTGTTCAGACCCAACAACTTAAAGCAATTCTCACTGTAACTTATGATCTTGAAACTGGGCTCCTCAATTGCTAGCATACAGCCAAAGGGTTGGATTAATCCACCCCTCTGAATCTTAGACAGATAGGCACTAATCTGCTCTTCAGGCACAGTTTGGGGAGCATTCATCACTGATCTTGAGTAGTTGAAGGACTTACCAGAATCAGCAGACAGCTCAAACTCGGCCATCAGCGCAGCATCCGCATTGTACTGAGCCATGGCTTTGCTGTTCCTTCTAGGGTTCATGTTACTCGCAGCTGAGGATGACAAGGCGGCCGCTTTACTGCTCCCTTCTCTTCTCCCGGGCTCCATTGATGGCTTGTTCTGGGAAAAAGTAGTGGTGGATAATGGAACTTTATCATAATAGCTGTACTGGATTCGGCTGCTTCACTGCTTGAGAAGCCTTGTAGATTGGGAACATCTCTTTCGGCGGCAGGTGGGGCGGCCTGATGCTTCTTTTTCCGATGTTAATTGCAGTGATTACTGCGTTTCGAGGGCTTAAACTGATCTCCCAGATAGCCGTGTTCGTACGTACGAATCTCACTGTCCTGTGGCCTACAGAGTTCATGAGTTAGCTGCGTCTAAACTGGTCCAGCTTGCTCCGTGGTCACTTCACTCCTCGGAACATACAGTTGCTTTCAAGGGGGAGAAAAAGAACCCAGAAGGCAACAACTGTCAAATCCATTCTAATCTAGTATGAAACCCTTTCCTCGTATTAAAGTTCAAATCTTTAGCACAACAATTCTCATCATTTCAGTGGTTTGATTCATAGCATCCGGCTGTTATTGCCGCGATTGTGATAGTGTTTCGTTGCTTTTTGTAGCAGATATTACGGGTTCGGTTGGGGCATTCTTGATTCTTCTTCTTCTCCTCCTCCTTGAAGTTCCCATACCTCCGAGTTACATTTATATTAAATTATTTGTGTTCCCAACATATATAAGACTTTTTCTATTATTTGTGGCGGTTGGTTGATAGAATTAGTGTAACGAGTAAAAATAATATTATTTTAAAATAATTTTTTATAAGTAAAATTATATTTTCCCAGATTACAACTTGAGATCCCATCTTCACTAACACTTTCGATGATATTAAGGTACTCTCTGTTTAATTAACTTCTACTTTTTTAATGTGATTAAGAAGATAAATTTGTCAGGGAAAACATTAATTCTCCACCCAAACATTGATTTTTCAAGATGTAAAAACAAAAAATTATACCATTTTCTACCCGTTTTATAGAGACCACAAATATGTTCTTTTTAGTACGAAATTCTTTTTTATAGTAACCTAGATGGCATCCTTGCTGGAGTACTAAATTGTCATCTTAGAATTACCTCAGTTGATTTTAGATGTTGGAATATTGTAGCTAAATTTTAATTTAATTAAGAGTGTTCTTACCTAAAGTTACATTACATAATATTATTCATAAAAAAGCTTAATCTATCGATGCATAAAAATATTTTTGGAATGTCATTTTAGCGTTTTCGAACCATTTTTATAATTTTAAAAATATTTTAAACTCATTTCGTAATATTAAAAAATATCAAAAAACGCGTTCTCAATTTAAAAACTCAATTCATTATTGACATGATAAAATTCATGCATTTTTAAAAATTAAATTTTTATTCAATAAAAAATTAACTATTAATATAAAGTATAGGAGATTTAGAATTTATGTAATTAAGTAATGAGTAGAATTAAGATTTGTAATTGTTATTGCAATTATATAAAAATGCATCTTATTGTAAAATTATATTAAAATATTATATTTTTTTTACATTATGTTTTGAAAATTTTACATACTTGGATAATTTTTTTTTTATTAAGAATAATTTTAGTTCCAAATTTTGACTTTTATCTTTTAGATTATCTTAAATTTATATTTGAATAATTTAATTCAAAATATAATAAAGATAATCAAACTATAACTAAATTTTTATTTATTTATCATGTTCTTTATATATAAAGAGTGATATATCTAATTATAAAAATATTGATAATATATTAAATAAAATATATTTTAAAAAACGATAAATTTTAGTAAAAATAAATAACCAAGTGTATGAGTTGATGAAATCGAAATACTAATTGTACATATATCATAAACTCATTATTTATGTAGTTAATTTTATTTTTCATTGTTCATTAATATCATCAAATTTTCAATTCATGGGAAAATCACAAGTAATATTTTTGAATTTTAAAACAATTATAAGAATTATTTTTGAAAAAAATAGAACAAATGCCTGTAACATTTAATGTTATAATGTTATTTTTTTTTATTAGTTAACTCTAATTAAATATTAAAAATGACCAAAATATTTTTATAATTTAAAGGCATTTCCTTGATTTCTCATGTTTTTATCTTTTCATGAGGAAAAAATAAAAAATAAAGACAAATTTCTAAAATTTGAAAGGTAGTTATTGCCATTAAGTTAAATATCGGGAGTCGTTAGAGTAATTTTTTAATGATTAATTTATAAGAGCGTGTCTCGCACGAACTGTGGACCGCGTGAACCAGTCTTTCCTTCACCTGGCTCCTCTCTTTCTGCAAAGCTGCACGTGTCCTCACGTAACCATGACGTGGACATGGTACACGTGTCAGGCTCTCACCGGTCAGAAGCGTTTCAGTGAAGGCTCGATCCCAGCCGTCCACCCAAGTCTCTCTCCCATCGGCCCCCGGTCAAAACCGTCTCTCCCCTCACACAACACAACTCTTTCTAGAGGGAGAAAAGGGGGAGCTTTTTAGAGAGAGAAAGCCCCTCTATATATACAGATACACGCAGAGAGAGAGAGAGGGGGAGAGAGAGAGGGGGGGACAGAGAGAGTTGATTGCTAGATAGGTGCGTGTTTGATTTCGAGTTGATTATGGTGTTTGATTATATGTATGTTTATTTGTGTACTGTGTAACTGATAATTCAACTGTACGAGCTGTTTTACGCTTCTGGATTATGTTATTTCTAGGGTTTTGAGTTTATATTTTGGTTTCTTTCGATTGTGCGTTCTGTGATTGTTGTTGACTTGGATTGTCGTGTTCCTCTTTCCTTCTTTTGTTGCGGCAGTGATTGATTGCTGTTGATTGTGCTTGTTAGATGGAATCACTTGGGACGTTGACTTTGTTGTTTGGGGGTTTGCTTGCAATTCTTTTCGCATTCTGTACTTCGGGTTTGCCTGAAAATGGTTATTTCTTTTTCTTTTTCTGTTTTTGCTTTTGGTTTCCTGTATGAGCTTATTACGCTTATATCCAACTGGAAAATCTGTTTTTTCAGTTCTGGGTTTTGTTGATTCAGGGGGTTTATGTCCACTTCCGATTGTGTTTTCGTTGTGGTGTTTGATTGTTTGTAATTATGCTCGTAGGATGTTATCACTAGGGTTGACTTTCTTATTTGGGGGGATTTACTTGGAATTCTCTTGGTATTCTGTGATTTGGCTTTGCCAACCTCTGAAAGGAATTGTTGTTTGTGTATCGATTTCTTCTAGCTGCGTTTTTTGTGCCTTGAATGGGTATGCCTATAAATTTTCACAAACGGTGTATAGGATTTGGTTTGAATGTTCTCTGGTTTGTTTTCTTCTGATTTTTTTTTTCTTTTGCCCCATATTCTTCAACTTCTTTGTTCATGTTGGATTTTTTATTTTGTCCCCTTTTCCTGTTGCAACAAAATAGAGAGGAAATTCTCTAGTGTTATCATCAATTGATTTATCACGTAAGTTTAAAATTTTGTGGTACTCGGGCATTTAACGCCTGGATGTTAGTTATCTGCATATTATATAGAAGAGCGAGCAGCATGAGCTAATTTGGGGAGACACGGCTGCTTCTCTTTTTCTGGGAAATAGGACAGTTTTACTGTGTCTTTCTGTTTTTTGATACGATTGGAAAAGGCTATATCCAATCTTCATCCAGCTTGCACCTTGATCTATGTTTATGAGACAATTGGAAGTAGTATCATATCCATTGAACAAATTTTTCTTTCATCTTTGTTGTCTTCTTTTAAACTAAAAAATTGAAATAAATAAAACCATCTGTCTCTTGAGTTCATCACTGGATATTTGGCATCAAGTTACAAACGAAAACAACATTGTATAACCTGGCATTTGACCTACTCTTGTCTGCATTCAATGTTATGCTTGTCCTTCCATATTTGATGATTATTATAATTGCATCTTTTGGTTGTGCTATTGACAAGGGCGTTAGTTACATTGTTATTGATATTCAAGTGGAGTTTGCATGATTGATGCATTTAAGATTGCCCAACGAGCTAAAATTATATTCTAATTGAACCGAACTATTTGAACTTGCTAATTATTTGTGATAGATTTTCAGTCATGCTCAAACTATCTTATTAGTTGATCAAAAGGGTCTATTTTAATTTAAAATTTTTAGACATGAATTTACTGGCTGGATTTCAACATTTAATGCATTCTACTCTGTCATGTAAATAGGGTTTACCTAGGGTTTGAATAGGCATTTGGAAAGGACTTGGGGGGGGGAGGAATTAGACTGAGGAGAGGGAAATACAGCAAGAATATAGGGAGAAATGCAGACAGGAACAGAGAAAGAGAGAGAAATCAGAGGGATTGGGAGAGAAAACAGAGAAATCAGAGAGGGAATTGATGAGAGGGAAATCTGGAAATCAATCATCATTCAAAGCATGTCCTACAAACAGTCGTCAGTAGATAGCTACTCCACAGAAAATAACAAACTAACAAAAAAATACAACTAGAGAAAAATACAAGTAAAATAGGCTAATTACTGTTTTAGCCCTAGGAAAACCATAGCATCCTGACATACTCAAATCAGACAAGCATAACGTTTAGAAAATAATAAAGTAGATACTTCAAAGATTTGACTTTGGAGCCTTTGAACTCCAAATTTTGTGAATTTGTCTGTTATTAGCTCTCACTGGCATAGAGCCACTAAATGCTTGCTTACTAGTTTAGATTTGGCCCATTAAGCATGGGAATTTCAAGTTTTTTATGAAATACAAAATTTTAGTGCCTTAAGTCTTTTATTTTTTATGCTTCAACAGTTGCCTCAATCTGATGGGAGTAAAAAAGTCATACCCAAATAGGGTTTGTCAAATTGCGTTTCACTCTTGATTCAAGTGTAACCCATATGATTTTAGTGTAACTTGAATCACTCCAAATGCAAATCTAAATACTGTCAAATTCATCTGTTAATGCCCCAAACAAACTTTGAGGAACTAATTAAATTATAACTCAAATTGGTCATGCAGTTAACAGTACATTTAACACATATTAATGTGTATGTTTACTTTTTGGAAAACAGAGGAACGCTTTTGACTTGTAGATGGACAACATTTAAAATCAGAAGGACAACTGGATGGAACCATTCTATATTGATTAAAAGAATTATGTCATGACACAATATCACATACTTGTGCTTATCAGCAGTCAATGTTGCTTCAACATATTAAGTTGGCAATTTCAGAAATGTTTATGATCATTTTGCTTGTGATTGACAGTTGGATTGTGACTTGTTATTTCATTATATTATGACATTACCAAAACATATCAATATCGGCCTAAGGACTGTCTATAATATTCTGCAACATGCAGCAACTGAAATTTACTTCCTGAAGCCTCAAGATATGAAATGAATTGTAGATATATGTCCTTGAAGTTACATAAGTGAATTATGTAGTGTATCCCTTAATGCATCTTGTGTCTGACAGGATAATGTAGCACCTTTCTAGAGGTTTTGCACTGTTATCTATTAGTCAATTTAGGCTGGTGTGAGGTTTCAGGTTACTAACAATCCTGCCTGAGCTCCTTAGAAACCTCTCTTTTAAAATAATATACATGGATTGTATACAATTGCCATTTACTTTGTAATGCTTGACAACTGATTCATAAATCACATAGTATTGCATGGTTGCCTTGCTTGTTTTTCCGTGTCTGATCTAGAGTTCTTACATGATCAGTTGTTCCATGGCAATCTGTTGCAGTGACTTGATTGTTTAGAGGGGTTCCGTTTCCCCACTGATGTTCTCAGCTCAAGATTGTGGTGCATATCAAAAGGCCCAAACAAATGCCATCACTAAAAATGAAGACCAAATCAACTGCAGGGTGTTTAAGAGAAAAAAATGGTCTCCGTGTATGCCAGAAGTCAAGTATGATATCCAAGAATTCTTTGTCTCGTGTCAGGATCTTGGGAGACACAGCAGAATTTGATTATTGTAATCAAAATAGCCAGGATGGTAAGTTTTATTGCTTACAATGACTTTTGAAGCTTTCTTGGAGAACAGGATTTTTGTTTGTTAGAGGTGACAGAACCATTGAAACGGTTTTTGTTTCCTCAATGTTCTTGTAGGTTCTGCATGCAATAGAGTACATGATCTGGAGAATGGAGGCAACAAAGCTATTGAAGATAATGACTTGGTTGATGGACAAAACAATCACTTTCCAAAGCACCTATCACCTTTGATTGATTACACAACGGTTGGGAGAATGGTAAGGAATAAAGCATAAATGTTCAATTTTTGGTGAACATTATGAATAGCTTACCAGAAAAATTCCATTTTTTCCCCCACATGGCTTGTGATTTGATGGTACTTACTGCAATGTTCATTGCATATTCTTTAATATCCTTTCTTTTTTTGTTTTTATTTTTCTCCTCCTAAAATCACACCTAGAGGAAGAGAAAATAAAAGATGTATCTTGAAAGTTGTGAATTTTATCTTCATGCATGTAATCAATTGAAAAAGGGGCAAATCTAGCAACAATAAGGTTGGTCCTTTATGATTGAAAGGTTAAAGGTTTTAGTTCTGGTGCAACGCCTTCGTGTAGCAAGGCTTAGGCTGCCAACAAAAATGACCTTCCCTTGACCCTTGCAAAGGGGGGAGCCTCTTACCCTGAGAATGCCTCTTTTTATATAATCATTTGAAAACTGTTTCACGATGTGCATTCATACTGTGCTTCTTCATTTTCTCGTGTGTTAAAAGAAAGAGCACAGTTGTTTGATGCCAGATTTCCCTTGCTTTGCCTCCAATGCCTTGATTATGATTATGTGGAATACTGGAATGTTAGCACATGACAGTACATGGTGGTGTTATTTAAAATTTCTTATTTTTCCTATTTATCCTGGGTCATCTTCTCATTTGTTTTTCATCCTCTTTATTATGATATTTACACATTTATTTATTTTCTTTTATGCCTGGGCTTTAAATTGAAGTCTCATCAGTTTAACTATTATCGATTGGTCTGTGCAATGCTTATGATTTCTTCCGTCATTACACTTAAGTTTGTGAATTACTGAATGACAAATGATACCTCAAGTCGCACTCTGTTGTTGGTAGTATTATTTGCTGCTGGTTTATAAGGGAAGTCCTGTCCTACTTGGCCCTGATTGAATGCCCGAGAACTGATTCAGCTGCTACTGATTTTCTATTTGTGGAGTTCTAAGTGATAAATAGCTTTTTAAGGGTCTATGTGCAGTTGTAAGAGATTTAGTTGTATAGTTATGTAAATATTCATTATCTTGCATTCTAAGTTTAACATGAGGTTAATACTTTAATTTTGGTTCCTCTCACCAATGACAGAAGTTTGGTTTTTACTCAAATCAAAAAGTTATGAAAGCTTGGTTTTCTTACCTAATATTCAAGAGTAATGATTTAATGTTGTTCTAAATTTTGCAATTTACAAGGTGAACAATGCAATTAAGTTACATTTAAGGATGCTTCTATCAGTTGTCTGATTGGTAGTGCACTAAGTGATAAAATAGTATATCTATTAATCTAAATTGAACTGGTTAGGCATTCTGCTCTGTTTTTTATTATTCTTTCCAGTTTATAAGTTATAGCTGATACAGATTCCGGTGTAGCTTACTTATTTGGTGTGTCCTCTTTTTTTTTTCCTCTTTTCCACTTTTCCTCGCGTCTTTGTAATTGAGGAAGACCCATCATCTTGTTTTAGTGGAAGCTCCAGATGCTGAGGTTTAATAGCAATCTTTTCTTGTTCAGTTTTAGTGGACAGTTTTGCAAAATTTGAAGCTTAATTTTCTGGGTGGCTAATTCAAACTGTCAAATTGAGTTGGGCTGAGGATCTGACTTCTTTTAATGCTCTACTCAATTTCTTTTCAGAGATATTGTACCCCTTTCTAAATCATGGTGATGGTCATTGACAGTACTATTTGCTAAGTGAAAAATGATGGTCAATTGCAGGAATCTACTCCAGCCACCTCTGCACCAAACCTAGAGACGATTTTCTCACCCATGTTGGAATCTATTGAAGATCAAACTGAACCAGAGGACAACAATAATGCAGGTAAAATTTCACAATGTACACATTATTTCAGATGAGGAATCCTAGCTTAAACTATGCATTTTTCTTTCTAGAGTGTGTAATTTTGGCATGAGAATAGTATATTAAGGATATTCTGTTTTTCAGTTTCCTCACTGTTCCTGAGCAAGATTATGAGAGATAATGGAAATGTCATTCCTTCATATTCCAGAATTTTATAATGTTTTTTTTACCACTCTGAACATGTTGGCCTTTTTTTGTTTTTTTTCTCTTTTTGATTTTCCTAGTACAGAGAAATTGTAGCATCTTTACCTGGTAGAAAAGTTAATGAAAAACAAAAAAACATAAAGAAATGAAAGAGGATAACTAATGAACATTAATTTTGAAGTTGTTTCCTGAAATGTCTTTATAGAAAAGGATAAGTTAAAAAAGAATGATGAAGATGCATCATTGCCTACAAAAACTCGTTGCCCCTACCTCTCCTCCCAAAGAAGAAGACACTCAAACCAATAAGGAAGGAAAAGCAAAATAAGAAATTAAATAAAGAAGTTGCAACACTGATGACAAGTAGGGAAGTTTACACATCTTAACAAGTCCATCTTCTTGCCAGATTCTCTTTGTGTATGTACTCTTTTCTGCTACTCATAGGGTGTTTCAAGATGAATTTTGTCTTTGTGCTTTAAGAAAATCTGCTCTGCCTGATACTCAATTGTGTGTTCATATTCTTTTCTGCTACTAATAGGCTGTTTCAAGATGAATGTTGTCCTTGTGTTTTAAGAAAATCTTCTCATTGTTCTTCTCCTTTGATTTTGGATGAAGGTTTTAATGGTTTGGACATGCATAATTTTCTAGTTATCTAGGAATATTTAGAGAAAATGTCTCCAAGAACTGTAGAAAATGTATGAAGAATGTCAGAATGTGTTTGTATACATAAACTGTGTTTTGGGAGAACCACATCATTTCTGAAAGGCACACCTAGAAGCGTTTATGTCCGTGTGTGCTACATTGCTTTGAAAATTAATCGATGTTTCATTTTAGTGATGAACGAAGTCCTATATCTTTATACATGCATTCCACCTTAATTACTAGTCCATCTAGCTGAATAAGGATGACTGTTTTACTTGATGCATGACTAGCTCTTTATTGATCAACGTGCTGTTGTATATGTCTGAACATCTTTGTGAAAAATGTCAATCACATGGATTTGCACTGAATGGATTGTCTAATTTTTAAGTACTTCAGCTCATCCTACATGTTGGCAATATAACCATCTCTATGAATGAGCATGATGAATCAGGATCTTGGCTTTCAATTTTTAATTAAGCGTGATAAAAATGGATCAACATTGACTAGACAGTGCTTCCGACATCTGTGTAGGCAGTAAGAAAGCTATTGATGAGCGGCTATTGGGAGCTGATGATAGTGATGATAACAGACGAAGCTCGTGTGACCTTCAAACTTGCAATGTCTCGGATTTCTACATTTCTGATATGATTGTTGCAGGCTTACCAATTGAAAGCAACTCAGTTTATGAAGATACAACTGAAGCAACCTGTTTTGCTGATTACAAATGTGATGAGCCAAGTACATTATTTGATATGGCTGAAGAATTCATGATATTGCCTTTCCTTGAGGATACCATAGAGGCAAGCTGCCATCAAGATGGCAGAACATATGATGATGCTTTTATTGATGCACATGATTCAAGCTTGTACTTTGCAATCCATCAATTGAGATCTGGCAACCAAGAATCTGATGTTAATCAGTACTCTGAATTGGATCAGTCAGAGTGCTTTGATCCACATATGTTTATCAGAAATCTTCCTGACCTGCCAGATGTGGCTGCAAACTTTCCACCCACCAACTTACTAAAGGAAACACATAAAACAAGATCTGTTACCCTTGTGCTCGATCTGGATGGTAATGAATGAGAGCTTTTTACTTCTCTGCCTATTAACAATTATGTCAGCATATAAGCTGTGCTTTCTAGTTGAAGTCCTTATGATCAATACTCCCATTTTACTTTTGTATCTAAGGAGAAATAAATTAAATGTTTTGGGTAGTAAATGCTTCAATGGTCGGTCAACTGACTTTCATTTGTACAGAAACACTTGTTCACTCTACATTGGAGCACTGTGATGATGCGGATTTCACCTTTCCAGTTTTTTTCAACATGAGGGAACATACAGTTTATGTGAAACAGAGACCTCACCTTCGGACATTCCTGGAAAAGGTTGCTGAGATGTTTGAAGTCGTGGTGTTCACAGCTAGTCAAAGCATTTATGCAGCAAAACTTCTGGATATATTGGATCCAGATGGAAAGCTTATCTCTCACCGAGCCTACCGTGAATCATGCATTTTTTCAGATGGAACTTACACTAAGGACCTAACAGTATTAGGTGTTGATCTTGCAAAAGTTGCTATAATTGATAATTGCCCACAGGTATAATGCCTCCTCAGTGGCTTTCATGTGTCAGCTATTTTTGTCCATAAGGTCAAGATATGTTCGATGATCATATTATATGTTTGTTTTGGTCAATAATTTTAGCTTCATATTGAATGATGATGTTTTTTGGAGGACCTTATAAAAACTATTGACTTGCTTGATATGTTACAGGGGGGAAATTAAAGATGCCTTCATTTTGAACTTTATTTGGCAGCATCTATTTGCCTGAATTTAAATTGTTTCATATATCTGACTATGAGAAGAACTATAGCATTGGTCCTTTTTTTGTTTTAGTGAATAAAACTTTTGGTTTACACATGTTAAAGGAACAGTTAAAGCATAAGTTCCAAGTCTATTGGAGAAAGATACTTATTTTTGAATTCTCGTTGGGTGATTTCAGGTTTTCCGTTTGCAAGTGAATAATGGGATTCCTATTAAGAGTTGGTTTGATGATCCATCAGACTCTGCACTAATTTCACTACTACCTTTCCTTGAGACCCTGGTTGATGCCGATGATGTCCGTCCTATCATTGCTAGGAGATTTGGTAACAAGGAATAAGAGCCCTTGTTCTCTCTTAATTTGCTCAATTTAACAGTTTATTGTCCAGTCATCTTGTTTTAAGCAAAAATTATCCTTAATTTAGATGCTCGAATTTCATTCTACCTGAGCTCCTAGTATAGTTAGTTTCTCAAGTTTAATCGCACATTGGTGCTCATTCCTTCCTTTTCTCTCTCCTTGAAAATCTCTTCAGGTGTTCAATTTAATTTGTGGGCATAGGTGGTCGAGGCAAACTTTCCGTATATTTGCATTGTACAGTTATAGGTGCTTATATATTCATAGGGCGTGTATATGAATTATATTGTTGTGAAATAATTTCGTGAACTGATTTGGTATAACTTTTGTTATGCGGTCATAATCTTTGTTTCACATATGAATTATAACTTTTGTTATGCGGTCGTAATCTGGAGGATCATAATAACTTGACTTCGATGAAGTCCTGTGTGTTCTAAAATTTGAGCTTAAGTCACTTCCTGTGCTAGAAGCACTGAGACCTTTTTTAACTGTTGATAATGCCACTAATCCTTTCCTCGCCTCTCCTGATATATCCCGATACATATCATTATGTCACTGCTTATGAGATGTCTTAAATGTATTTTTTGAATTAGCAAACATGCTAGGATGAGGATTTGAATCCTTGCTGCTAAATAGATGGCTTGAGAAATGTATTATAGAACTGATCATCACTCTCTATGTCTGATGATATGTATATATTTTATTAACATCAAGAAACGTCATGGACATGTGGCTATACTGGACTTTCTGAAATCTAGTGTAAACTAAAATATACATAAAAAGACAGGTTTTAGCGTTTGATTAGTTGTACAAAAGGAAACACGAAGTCTAGTGACAGGCATGCCAACAATAGGCTCAAAATGTTCCTTTTTGGAGATACACCTTCTAGTTGGGCACCGGGGATGCTGTTTCCTAGTCTGGATAAATTTCTTGTTTTTGTTGATATTTTGAGTTGTAAATAGTTGGTCTTTTGCCCATTTCTTTAATTTTCTTACCTTTGGTGCTTTTAATACATTCGCTTACTTGGCCAAAATACAAATAACATGCATACCATCACAGTAAATTCTCAACAAATTTATATATAAAAGCATTGATAATTTGAAGAATAGATTATTAGAAATAATACAGAGTTCTATAACATACTTATAACAAGAAAATGTGTGGAAATGCAACATGTATGTGAAATGCTTTTGAAGCTCATAGTTCAGAAAAAAGAAAAAGAAAAAGATGCATGCTTCATGTACGTTACATACAGAGAATTTAAAGCCAACATGATTTTGTACTGTTATTATGCCACATTTGATTTTGATGTGGCTACATCTGTACTTTATGAGGGTCAAAAAGGGATGGCAATTTGCCTCTTTTTCTCTCCCTTACTCCAATTACTGTGTTTCAGTCTTCTGTAAGATATTTCATCATTGTTACCTTTTATGCCCCCAAGGGATAAAGGGGAGAAAATAAAGGAGAAAGACGCAAAAATATTTGTTTTTTCCTAGATCTCAAATCATTTTCTTTAGTCCTATGTTATTCCCTAGTTGACTTTGCATGAAGAAAGCATTTTTAAATGATAAGTTTACCTGAATGTTTTGTTCTTTTGTTTGAATAATGTGTTGAAGAATAAAAATTTGTATTTAGCTAGAAGTAAAAAAGGCTAATGAGAGAAAGTGATGGTTAAATTTGTCAAGCTTTTTAAACCTGGAAACTTTTGTGTAAAATGTTCAGACTAACTGGACTAGCGATTGATTGCTTTGTGGCATAGGAAAGAACAAGAAAATAAATATGTGGCTCAGGATCATGTCTGTTTAAATATAATTAATAATAAAGTTAGACATAGAGAAACAAAAGTATTGTGTAAACATTGGGTAGAAAAAAGACAAAATAAGAGCTCCTGGTGCCTTGAAAAGAAATCAGTTTAAGGCATATGAATAAAAGGGTATTGTCTGCATCTATTAATCACAAGCTTCTCTGAGGTTGCATTGTTATCTTTAAGAATCATTACAGAGAATGTGTATCTTAATATTTTCTGGGTTTATTCTTTATTTTATCATGTTTTTTAATTTTAGTATGTTTTGGTGATGGGGGTGAAGATGCAATCTTTTATTATTGACACTTCCAGCTAATAATTTTATATCTCTGTTTTCCCACTTTGTAGAAATCTGTTTCTATTTCATTTTATTATTATTATTATTATTTGGTTTGGCTGTGATTATGGAAGTCTTTAAAATACTTTGGTTGCATTATCTGGTTGATTTTTTTTTTAACTGAGCTGGAGGACACCGAGTACTTGTGTCAGCCTTTATCCTTAAAATAAAGATCTTTGTAGTGATAATTGGCTGAGGACTATACTTCCAAGAAAATAAAATAACTTAACTAGTTGACATATACAGTTTCTTGGGACTTGGAAGTTGACAAGGATTAGGTTGGAACATACAGTAACAATCTCTGTGGAGTCCTGCTGCAGCCTCTGATGAAAAACAACTATGGAAGTAGGACATGCAGATGGTCAAACATGTTAGAGATTTGCATGTAAGAGGTGGGATTACAGCTTGCAAATAAGACTTTGTATTTATGGTGTTTCATTACCATCTTCTTTTGTTTTTCATTTGGAGATGGGGATGTTAAGGAAGAAGAATAGCGGAGGGATGGGGTTTGGATATTAAAATGCATTCATATGTTTCAAAGAGAATATATGGAGATTATGGATCAATATTTGTAAAGTTTGTTGATAGGATTTTCCAGAATGGTAACTGGTAACTTCCAGATTTTCCTACTGCTAGGTAATTAAAGAGAAAGTAAAGAGAAGAAGAGCAAGCCCATTACTTGCAAGATTCACCAAAGTGAAATTACAATGGTATAGAAAATCCAAGATGTAGATCCCCTTGTATTGTTTGGATGGGCAGAGTTCAAAAAAGGAGTTTATAACAACACATTCTTTAGCTTTGATGAGAGGTGTAGTTTTCCCATATTCCTTTATTTCTTTCAATAATCCCATGTGCATGGATATAATTTTCCTTATCCTGGTAGGTAAATTCAAAAAGTTAAGAGGGTATTGTTTTTCATGCCCTCTTCTGTCTGTCCTTCACTTAGCCACTTTGAAGGCTGCTCTCTTCGCGGTCCAGCTTAAAAATGTTCTGATCTTAGTGGGTAGGCATATGTCTCCTTGCTATTTTCTTGTGATATCAAACTTATTATTTCATCTTTGAAATAGAGAGAGCAAGGTAGTTTTTTCCTCTCTTTGCTATTTCTGAATAAGGTTTCATCTTGTGATAGGATCTATGTCTTCTTATCTATGACAACAATACAAGCTGCAGCTCTCATTCATTACTTTTTAAAGTAATTCATGCTCTAACCTTAAAAAATGGTGCTGAGCAACTTAGACTAATGCAGTATTCTTAAAATGCAAAGGGATTAGTCATCAAGTAGTAAGAAGTGAGAACAAGTACTGAGGTCAAATGGGTGAAATAGTCTCTTGAGGATTTTCGCACGGTTACCTAATAGTTTTAAGAGTTGCAAATATCAAAGAAGTATTAGATTATAGGTTCTGCACTCCTGATTGGAGTAACTTTTGGGAAAATGGAAATCCTGATGATTGAGGTCCCGATTATAGGACATGGGGAGCAGAACATCATGATCTCATATTAAGGTCTCATTTTACCATTTTGGTAGGGTACTCATTGATTGAGGGATTGCAAATATTTCCTTTGGGAACAACCTCTTGAATAGGTGGCTGCTTCAGGTTCAGTAAAGAGATCTCATGAGAGGATTGTGGAGAAAAGACTCAAATGGCTATATTTTCTGAATTAGAGTATTGGGAAGACAAAGCTGAAAATGGTTTACAGAGTTGTACAAACCCGCTGACAATGCTTGCTTTTCATGACATCCATCCTCTGCTGAAATAGAAATTCTTTGCCCCCATAAATTTTGACTGCCTTATCTGCAGGTCGTGCGAAGATCTGTTTTGGATCTGCTGCCAATTGCAGTAACAATAGGTACGCAGTTTTCATATTGTCAACTATTTTTTCATTGACCACCCCACACTCCCTTTGATATTTTCCCCTCTGTAACTTCACTGACAGCACTTAATAGTTGTCAATTTCAAGTATGGCATGTTTGGTGAGGTTATCTCTTGTTGCGTACTAGTATTATACGATATTCAGTCTTATGTAATGAAATTACGTTTAATGGATCAAGCTGCAACATGTTTTATTTCCGTTGGTCTGATCTCTTGTACCTTCAGATCTTCAGAGACATGTTTTCTGAATCTATGTTTTGTTTGTGCTGTGACTGCTTGTATGTCTCATTTAACGTTTGCCGTCTCTTGGGATTGACCCATACTTCCTGTTGTTCCGCAAGGATAAATTTATGTACAGAATAAAGTTATGGGTGTTGCCCTTCTTTTTCACTCTGAACAATACCATTGCTGAATCATGTCTTTGCAATCAAAGAGCTATGCATGGCTGGCCTGGTTTAACCCCCACGAAATGCTCTGCTTGTTTTCTTTAATTTACGATAGCAAGAGCCAGGACGCTGGATGCTAGCTAGGCTTTTAAGAATTCAGATAAAAAGACGAGACGAGACGATGAATTAGCCACAGATATTTCTCTTGATCATTTTCGTGTTATCATGTGTGGTGGTGGTGGTATTGGCGATGATGAGATTAGATTAATTATTATTATATATAAATGGAACGACCAAGATCATATGCCTCCCTAAAACACCGCCATAGAGCAATGAACGTTGGACAGGATTCCAAAAACCAATAACTCTCCGTCAATCGAGATTGAAAGCCATTGACGATTCTTGAAGTTGCTTCCGAGTGGCATATAAATTTTGGTTGGCAAATGGAAGGAGAAAACAATTTCTGAATAAGGAGAAGAGCCAAGAGGCGGCAAGAAGGTCTTCCTTGATTTTTGAAGGAATTGACATACAATTTGACGAACAAATCAGGAGGAGAATGGAACCAGAAAAAGTGATAAAAAGAGTTCTCTCTGCTACAATGAAACGCCTGTTTTCTCTGCCCCATTTCGGCGACTTAATTGAAGCATTAGGATTTGAAAGGCCAATCTCCATTTCTAATTTATTAAATAATCAAATTTATTAAATAAAATATTATTAAAAAAATTATTTTCAAAATTTGAAAGAGAACACGTTTTCTAATTTTCTGTTTTAAAAAATAATTTTTCAAAATGACAAAGAGAATGTATTTTTAATTTTCTAAAAACAGATTAGCAAAATAAAAAATTGAAAATGAATTTAAAATTTAAAATTAAAAATTAAAAAGTAAAAAGAATATAGTTTTACTTCCTAAAACAGATTATAAGTTAAAATACACATCCTTCAACATTCTATAGTTCCTTTTGCATTCAAATTACACACGAGTCTTAAACCCATACAAGAGGTTCCACCTGATTGCAGGGTCTGTTGTCTTTATCCATAAACTTTTTCTTTCTTATAAATAGACTGTTTTTACTGTTATAGAGAGGTAGATGGAAAATATAAATTTAAAAAAATTAATAATAAGGATAAATCTATCCTACTATGGCATATAAACTCATCATAACTAATATTAAGTTTAAAAAATAAAACAAACACTTAATTACATATAAAAATGTCACATCAAGTAACCAAATAGATTACTTCCTCTTGAAACAAGAGATTTGTTATGTTGTAAGGATTGTAAGGTGATACCAGAAAAATGTTTGATTACTCAATATAGACTTTTGGTATTTGACGTCCAAGTAAGAAATTGAAAGAGAAAAAATCACATAAAATAAAATTCAAGAATTAAGTGGTGAGATTTAAAAGGGGAAAAACAATTAATTTTCAAAGAAAAATTGAGTAGAAGGAATGAAATGGAGAAGGATAGGCAAACCAAATGTGGATGGAAATGACTATTGTCCTGAGAAACACGATAAAGGTAATCTTTGGAGAGACAAATGGTAGAGCCCTAAATCTTAAGGAGCCTTAGTGGTGGAATGAAGAGATACAATTGAAAATTAAAAATACGAAAACTTGCTATCAGGCTGTATATCAGTGCAACAATGAAAAAAACCTAAAAAATTATAAAGAAACGAAAAAGACAACAAATAGAGCTATTAGTGAAGCAAGGTCAAAAGCATATATAAATCTATATAAACGACTTGATATAAAAAATAAAGAAAGGGATATATATAAATTAGTTAAAACAAGATAAAGAAAAATAAGGGATCTAGACCAAGTGAAATGGATAAAAGATGAAAATCAAAATGTATTAGTGAATGAGAGAGCGATTAACGAGAGATGGAATGAGTATTTCACAAAATTATTCAATGATGGTGAGGATACAAGAGTTAGGTTGGGACATCTTAGTAACTTCGAAGGGAACGTGAGTTATACATTTTATCAACGCATAAATTCAAAAGAAGTAAGGCAAACATTAAAAAAGATGAAAAATCATAAGGTGGTAAGACCAGATAATATACCAATAGAAGCATGAAAATGCATAGGAGAAGCAGACATCTCCTAACTAACGAAATTATTTAATGCGATCCTTAAATAAAAAAAAGATGTCAGATGAGTAGAGAAATAGTACTTTGGTTTCTATATATAAGAACAAACAAGATGTTCAAAACTGTAAAAATTATAAAGGAATTAAGTTAATAAGTCATATCATAAAACTCTGGGAAAGAGTAATAGAGTAGAGGCTTAAAAAAGAAACAGATGTCTCGAAAAATCAATTTGGTTTCATGCCTGATAGGTCAACAATGGAAGCTATATACCTATTGAGATGCCTAATGGAAAGGTATCGGGATCATTAGAAGGACTTGCATATGATATTTATAGATCTAAAAAAGACTTATGATAGGGTCTCTAGAGAAATATTATGAAGAATTTTAGAGAAAAAAGAAGTCCGAATAGTCTATATACAAGCCCTTAAGGACATATATTACGATGCAGAGATAAGAGTCAGAACATGCGGAGGGGATACTAAACGGTTTAAAATTACAATGGGACTGCATCAAGATTCTGCATTAAGTCTATACTTATTTGCTTTAGTAATTGATGAATTTACTAAACACATTCAGACAAAGGTGTCATGGTGTATGCTATTTGTAGATGACATAGTGTTGGTGGATAAAACAAAAGAGGGAGTGAACACTAAACTTGAGTTGTGGAGAAACAATTTAGAATCTAAGAGATTTAAATTAAGTAGAAAGAAAACATAATATATGAAATGTAAATTTAGTAAAAATACAAGAATGGAGGATGATATAATAAAATTGGAAGACCAAATCATACAAAGAAAATATCATTTTCGATATTTAGGATCAGTGATTCAAAAATATGGAAAAATTCACGAGGATGTCACGTATAGAATTAAGGCAGGTTGGCTAAATGAAGAAATGCATCTGGGATGTTACGTGATGGTAAAATCCTATTAAAATTGAGAGAAAAATTCTATAAAATAGCTATAAGACCAATTTTGTTGTATGATTCGGAATGTTGGGCAGTCAAATACCAGTACGAGCAAAAGACGAGAGTAGCGGATATGAGGATGCTAAAATAGATATGCAGCCATACAAGAAAAGATATAATTAGAAATGAGGTTATTCATAATAAGGTACAAGTAGTGCCAATCGAGGAGAAAATGAGAGAGACTAGACTAAGATGGTTTGGTCATGTGAGAAGAAGACCAAGAGACGCTCATGTGAGAAGAGTTGATAAAATTGAACAATTAGTCAAAAAAAGAGGTAGAAGTAAATCTAAGAAGACTTTGGGAAAGACATTAAAATTTGATATGAAGTGTATGAGCTTAAATGAAAATATAACAAAAAATAGAAATACATAAAAATCTAAAATTCATGCAGTCAACCCCACATAGTGAGATAAAGGCTGGATATGTTGTTTATAAATAGACTGTTTCTACAACTTGAATGCACAACGTTCTAGTCAAAGAGAAATCACCTCGCTCTTGGTATCATGGCTCAGCCTCTAACCCATTAGACTTATGTGAATACCATCAAAATCTTTTATGAATGTGACTTTTTGGTTAGATGGAGATGCAAAAATCATTTATGGTGCACTGGCATTTTGAGCTGCAGCTCCAGGGGGAAGTTTGCTGTTGGTGATATGGATATACAAGCAGGTTTAGAGACCGCTGAATGTGGTGGCGCTGGTGGCGTCGCACCTTTACACTGTTGCTGGGGTTTGCAGATTCAGCAATTCCACATGAACTCCGGCCGCTATGCCGTGGCATAACCTGTTGGTCCTGCATAACAAAAGGTCAATTTTTTTTTAGATGAGATTGGATTTTACTTAAGGTTCCCAATTGAACACATTAATTAATTAAAGACTGATCTCATAATTCGGAAAGATATAGAGGAACTGTCAAATAATTCTAAAAAGGAATTGCAAACAGTTCTAACACTAATCTCTGACAAGCGAGTAAAACTTAATTACAGATTTAGAAGAAGATGTATAATGCAGTTGAGAATCATACCTTTTGGTGGTAGCTCCAAGTTCTATGTTGGAACCTTTGTTGAAGTAACCTCTGGTTGTTTTGTTGCTGTTATTTCCTCTTCTTGTGGCTGTTGTTTCTGATTTTGTTGGTGCTGCTGCTGCAGGACTTGCTGATATCCCTGTTGCCATAGCAGTTGGTGCTGCTGCTGCTGCAGTTGCTGATATCCTTGCTGCTGTGTCATTTGGTGGTAATGGAGTTGCTGATATCCTTGTTGCTGAGTCATTTGCTGCTGCTGATGATGATATCCTTGTTGCTGCGTTGTTTGGTGTTGCTGCTGCACTTGTTGATTCCCTTCTTGATGATTTTGTTCCTGCAGCTGCATGTACTGATGATATAGCTGATTCTGTTGCTGATGAGCCTGCAGTAATTGCTGCTGCATCAGCTGAGCTTGCTGTTCATACAGCTGCAATGACTGTTGATGGTACAGTTGTGCAAGTGATTGTTGCTGCTGTACATAAAGTTCATGCTGCTGATTTGGGTGAAGATGCTGCTGCTGCTGTCTAAACTGCTGTTGCTGCTCATACTGTTGTTGAAGATACAGCTGCTGATGCCGGTAATAGTTTTCCATCATCTGATTATATGCTTGATGTGCATGACCAAACTGATCACTGTTTTGTGTAGTATACTGAGGCATCTGTCCTTGAGGGTGAGAAGCATGTCCGGAAGTTGGTTGGGATGGGTGTCCAGGTAGAAAGCTTTGCTGCTGCAGATTTTGTGCTGGCCAGGAGTGAGTAGACAACGTATTCCCCTGAGCAGAACCTACATGGTCCTTGTTTTGAGCAAGGGTACCTTTTTCAACTTGTGGATCCTGCCCAGACACGGGATGATCAGGAGAACCTTGACCAGTAAGCATTTGGTCATCAATTTCAGCTGGCGGGCAATCTTGCTGCGGAGAAACTAGGCATTTTTTATTCTGCTGATCTTGTGAATCCCCACGAACACTAGATATTGTATCTTCTCCTGAAGCTTGAACAGTGTTGTCCATGTGATGCCATTTTTCAGCACTGTCTATATGCAACTGTGGCTGTGGATGTGCTGGTTCTGGAGGAGGATTTTGGCAATCTTCCATAGGGGAGGGAGATACCAACTCACTTTGGATTTTTGCAGAAACCACAGATTGAGTGCTTACTGGGCAGACTAAAGAAGGGCTTCCGTTAGCATTCTGACAATTCTTTGGTATTCCCTTAGAGATAGGAACTTTCGGCTCAAAAGGAGACGTGGATACTGAAATGCCACAATCTATCTCCTGAGAATTCAAGGACGGACCATCTGAAGACAGCAGCTTCAGATGCTGTTCAGGCTCATTGTTTTGCCTGTGCTGAACATTGATGGAGTCACAGTATTCTTGTGGGGTATCTAAAATTGCATTACCACCAGCAACTGGATGTAACAAATCATGACTTTGCTTAGTTGGTGTTGATGCATCTTCTCTAGGTTGGTGAACTAAATCATGAGTTGACTCAGTTGGTCCATATGCTTCTTCAGAAGGATGCCGTTCTAAGCCACATGACGACTCCCTTGGACCATTTGCATCTTCTCCAGATTGTTGTATGGAACCGTGAGTTGACTCCATTGACACATCTGCGTCTTGCCTAGACTGATGTACCAGATAAGGAGTTGATTCCATCTGTCCAGATGCATCATCTCCACACTGGTCTGCTGAATTGGGAATTGATGTATTTACTCCTGATTCATCTTCCGTGGGCTTTTCAGCAGCTCCATGGTATAATTGTGGCAATGTCTCCTGTACACTGTTGTCCAGTTGGACCTGATCAGGATGGATAACATGATTTTCTGGCAATGATAGTCTTTGCTCTTGCATTTGAAGCTGAAAATGGTCAGATTCATGGCCTTCAGATGGCCTATAAGAGTCTGGAAAAGTATTCATTTGTCTTCCTTCCACCAACATGTCCAACAACTGATTGCCAGCACTGGAGCACTTGTCCATGGAGGTAGTCCTCAACAAATGTGGAAACAATTTTATGTGGCGATTCCAGGCCTCCCTTATGTCCTCAACTGTTCCACATTGATCAACAAACTGCCCATTACATAGTCATTTTCAGAGATACATATTAAGAAATTTCCCGCATATAAAATTAATGCAAAAAGATCACGTTCCAAGCAGTAGAAAAGAAAAATAGGTCCGCCAATGCAATTATTCTTATACCTCATGCTATAAAATATTCACAAGAATAAATTAACTTAACAAGGTCTCAAGGCACAAAAAAAGGCATTCATAAAAATCTTCATTCCGATGAAAAGGTATAAGGGGCTGCCTTTTTCTCCCAAACATAGTAAAGACTCGCTACTAAGGGTTGAACCATGGGGAAAGAGAGTCAAAGCATTGCCTTTTGGACTTGTAATTCTCTACAGCAAGTTACAAGAACCAGATTTATCACCAGATCAGAAAAGGAGACTATTTAAGTCAGTCTATCAGTTTGCAGTTTAAAATGGTTGATTGAAGAATATGTTTCATTAGAGTTCATAGTTTATATATTCAAGAACTAGATTTATGCTTAATGAACAAAGATTTCTTTTTTCTCAATAAGAAAGCTATTTATGCAAGGCATGAAAAGGGACGTCATCCACCAGTATGCAAGAAGTAAATCAAGACCTAAAAGAAGTTATACACCTCCAGTTCTAAAGACTATCCAGGAAAAATAAAAGCAGCTAGTACTTCAAAGTTCTATACATGCTAATTTAAAAAGAGTTTGGTCATTGGCAACGCTAGTGAGCATGATGAGGCTTGAAAATGATGCCATATGCCATCCTACAGCACTAATGGTAGTCAACATGTTTGGAGTAAAAGTACAAGAAGAAGATATCAAGCCTTAATCCCCTAGGTGGGGTTGCAACATGAATGCTTGCTCCCCAAACATTTTTATTTACAGTCATATTTTCTGTAAAACCCTCTTAACATACCTAAGAGTCTTCCACCAAGTTTTTCTCAATCTTTCTCTACCTCTTTTGCTAAAGGCATGCTCCATTACATTCACTCTCTTTGTAGGAGCTTTTGTTCGTCTTCTTCTCACATATATGTAAGAACGTACATTTGCATGTACAAATAGGTCTTGAGTTTATTTTAAACATTTTCCTGCAGTTTCAAGGTTTTTGGTTGTTTACGTCATGCCTTCAAAAGCATTTCCTACATCAAGCTACCAGAAATATTTCCTACATCAAGTCTTATGGTAAAACAAGGGAAAATCCAAATTCAAGTATTTCAGAACTTGGACTTTATGATCTCTATTGGTTTTCTCTGCCTGAAAGACTTAGATATTTTCTAATTAAACTCTGCTTTCATTCTCTAAAAGAAATGTCCTTATCATAAATTGATCTGACCAAGATTTCTGATGAAGACAACCACCTTAAGTAAAATGAAGACAAGGTCTGGTGATCAGAAGGCCATAATTAATACATCTTGTATGTCGGGAAATGTGAATGTGGTCTATTGGTAATTATCAATTTTCATACTAGAACCGTCTCTTAACTTTTTTTTTTCCCTATTTATATTTTTTAATCCATTCCAATGCCTATACATTCAATATCATTAAACAGGATATCCTTTCAAATATTTCTATGGTTGAAGTTGGCTAGTCTGAGATTTACCATCTTACCTTCTGTACAAGAAGTTCCAGGCACAGAGAAAACAAGAGGATCGTAGTAGGTAGATGATCAAAGTAAAGCATATAGTCACACATTATGAATAAGTACCCTGGAAAGTTTCATTTGAAGTGTTATGTAGTATCTCCATTTAAGAAACATAGTAGATAGGAAGAGAATATAGATATAACCATAACATGAGTGGCATGACATGCAAAGGAATCTTCGATCAAAAATAAGTTTATTATGCCTTCCAATAAGGGAAACACCAAAATGATTCACAAAAATGGTATGCAAGTTAAAAAAAGAAATCTTGACCTGTAAATATAAAATCGATAAATCCTCCTGATCTTTAGGCCTCAAACCTGGAAATGAATCTGGAGCAGGGAAGAGAGCATCAGCTATGATGTTATCCACAGAATTAAGATGTTCTCGTCCTCCATGCATCATCACAAAGTTTATCAATCCCTGCACAAGAAAAAACCAAAATCATTTTGATGAAGGCGCCTTTGGCTCGGATGGAATGTGGTGTGCCTAGGCCTTGGGATTCATAGCTCCCCAGCCCAAAGCCAGCCTTTGCACCATCACCAGCAGCAAAAGAGAGCAACAAGGGCATATTAGTTCCAGAAAAGTTTGATACCAACACCATAAAAACTGCAGAGCTTATATGGTGTAACAGCGGGCCAACTATATAGATAACTGAGAATGCCATACTTTGAATGTAAGTTCAATGCCGGCGCCATCTATGTAACAGAGCTTATATGAGGTAACATTGGTCCACAGTTAAGAAAACTGGAACCAAGAACCAAACCACCATAGGGAGCAATTATAGAAGTCTGCGTACCACATCAGGTAAATCACAGATACTTATATAGCATTAAAAGTGAGTCCCCAACATAGAAAACCAGGAGTTCAATAAGAAGAAGAAAGCAACAACCATTTAGAACAATCATAAAAGTTTGGAGACCAACACCATCTAAAATACATGACCTATATGCAGCAAAATACTAGGTCCACAATATAGAAAACTAGGAAAACTAGGATTGAGGTTATATAAGAAACCCACAATTTGTTAAAACAAAACCATGTGGAATAATATGGACAGGAAGGCTTCCAATGCCTCCATTTCAACAATCTAATAAACCTACCAGCAACTGGCTGAGATAAAGCATGTTAAGGTGCTTTAAACTTGATGATTGATAAATCCTTACTGCAAGTAGATAGTCTTTTTGGGGATGGATAAGATATTTTACATGTAACAAGAAAAAAGATACCTCTAGGAGTAACTTGCAATGAGGCACATGTTGTATGCCATCTATAATCACATCTTTGGCAGCATCTACACTACCTGTCATCTAACCAACAAAAAACAAGGTAAGTGAAAATCCTTAACCAACTTTAAAGTAGCAAGAAAAACAGAAGACAAAATTAATTTCATGTTGTAAGAAATTGCATATCCCAAAACTCTTTCTCTTCTGCCAATAGTGAAAACAACTGAGCTGTAACATTGTTCTTGATCAAACCCAACTCTCATTGTTTTCATTATTCACATAACCAGCTCCTTATGTTGCCAGATAAATCATCTAATAACCCGTGATATATAGGTATATCTATGTAATATACTTAGAAATGACTCAAACTGTAGTGACCCCTATTTTCATTCCCTAATTATAGGTAATTACCAGGCATATTTTGCAGGTGATGATCATTTATGTATAATTGAGCAACAGATCATGATTATGCACGAAATGTTGACTTTAGGAACATTTTCAGGCATAGTGGTTAGAAAGTCGATCTAACGGTCAACCTTGAGATCAACTCCTGAAAAGAGCAAGCGACAAATCAATGTGAGAGTTGATTTTGAGATCAACTTCCAAAAGCAATGAGTAAGAGTTGATGCAAGAGTTAACTTTGAGGTCAACCTGAAAATAATGAGTTAAAAGAGATCCACTTCTGAAATGAGAGTTGACCTTGGGGTTGACTACCAAATAGTGGGCTAGAGAGGGATCGTGAGTTCATGTGGGAGTCAAGTTTGAGATCAACTCTCAAAAGCTACAAACAAACAAGATCGAATCTCAAAGGGAAAGTCAGCTTTCCAAAGCTGTTTGGCAAATTTTTGAGAACTCTCCTGATGAACTTTGAGAGCCCATTTAATGACCTGTGAGAATTGGATTAAACACATGGCTTTGATATGTTATTGGCCATATTGTGAAGAGAAAATGTTGATGATTTACATTAATTTTGGTAGAAGGTAGATTAAACACCAAATGAAAGATTTTGAGGCTTACTTGGAGGTTCAACATGTGCTAAATTCTACCAAAGTGTTGGAGACTTAACAGGCCTTCATGAGGAGCATTTTGGGACTTATTGGGTGACTTTACAAGCATAAGGGGCATGAATATGCATACGTGTGTGTGTGTGCAGTGTTACATGATCAAAAGGGTTATGGAGACAATAGTTTGGCATAAAGCAAAAAAGTTGAGGGGAACAATTTTCTCAACCCCAAATAAAACTGGCAGACTGGCTATGCTGAAAAAAAAGGGAAACTTACACACCAACATGTGGAGAGAATGATGACTAAAAATAAACTGGAGAATGGGTATATGTATATGTGTGATAATCCAACGGGTATGCAATTGGGGAATTGAGGATGAATATAAATGTGTGCATATATGCAAATGAGGGGCATACAAACATATCAGGAAAAGAGAATATGCACAAAAGCTGATTTTTCTGAATAAAAGATTAGTTATGGCTGCCAAAAGCTGAAGCTGGATGCTAAAGAAGGGTGCAAATCCTAGCCAAGTTTGATGAGAGCAAGGATCTCCAGCAGAAAAGCTGAAAGTGGGAGGCAATATGGCTATACAAAGGCTGGGGTAATTACTGAAGAAGGGAATGTTGTGTAGGAAGACCAAGAACGGGCTGAAAAAGGTAGAATAATGAGCTGCCTCAAGGGGCAAAACAGTCTTAAAGCACACCCAAGCATTCTTGCCTATGAAAGGCCCTCTAATGAGCATTTGAGGAATTTCCTCCCTTCTTTGTGAACTTGAGAGTGCTAAAAAATTTTGTTATGGTGAAAGCATTGGTGCATGAGATTTTACTCCACAATTGAGAGTCAGTGTTGAGTTATGGCAGAGTGTTGCTACTAGTGCTAGTACTAGCTTGCGGTGGTTAGACGACCTTGCTGCGAGCCAAGGAGGGACTGTGACTTGATATTGAAGGATTTGGCTACACTTTCATCTGTTTGTAAGCACCACTCATCTTTATATATGTGCATAGCATTTGGCATGATGTTTGCATGGCTGTGATATGCTTTAGTTGCAGGATATATATTGATATGTATTGTTGAGCATGCAAACGGTATTTTTTGCCTATGTACATGAGGACCAAGGCATAGCATGAGACTCTCCCAATAATGGTTAGTCATTAAGCTCAGGGTGCTGCCTTGGGGATTTGATCACCATGCAGAGATCTTTTTGAGCTTCCTTGTAGCCGTGTGAGGTACTTGGTATTATGAGAAATGAATTTTGGTGCATGAGTATGTCTTGCGGATGCATGCTATCTTACTGAGCTTTTGTATTTCATGCTTGCATGAATTACATTCCACAGATGACCTGACTGCTGGAGAAAAAGGCCACATTACCATTCACTGAGGACATGCATTAATACCTTATTTTAATATGCAGGGATATACAGCTACCTTGAGGGCATGCATTGATACCTTATTTTGATATGGTGTGGACACATGTTGTAGTTTGTGCAGCAAAGAAGGTGTTTATCTATTTTTGGAACATATAATTTTGATTCTTGATGTGTACGTATGGTCATTGTGGAGGCAGACCAAACTATGCATTTTGTGCGTGTAGGATATCCCTTTAATGCAATAATCACATATTTTCTTATGAAGTGTTGAACATATTGAAGCATTGGTGCATTCATAACATGTGTATGCTGAAGGGAAGACAACGTAATCCATAAGAGGCCATTAAAATGAGAATGAAATGTCCAATATAACATAATATTACTGAGTAAAAAATGTCCAATGTAACATAATCATTTTGGCAATTTAAATTGATCAAAGGGGTATGTGGGTTCAATAAAAAACTTGGACATGCAACATAATCCCGGATAAAGTATGTCTGGAAAGCCATCAGTGCAGCATACCTTTCCACACTGCACTCGTGAACAATAAGAAAGAAAGGTTGACAAAAAAAGAGAAGACTCCAAAAGGCAAGCATGTCAGTGCAAGTACAAGAGATCAAATCCTAGAAAAAGTTAACAAAAAGCTAGAATGAACCAAATGCACCACATATCATCACAAACCAATTCTTGAAAATAAAATAGATCCAAAATAAAAGGTTCTAACCAAAATTTGTGATAAAAAGGCAATTCATAATTATCCAACGCTTCAGAGATGGTAACATGATTTGCTTACCATATATTTAAGACGAGAAAAATGAATATAAAGAATTGGAATACTGTGCAACTTCTGCCTTTCAGCTGCCAGTTCAAGCGCTTTTTCATAGATGCTAGAAGCTGCTGTATAATTTCCCTGAGATATTGCAGTGCAATTTAAAATATAATTGCTCAATCCAGATTTAGAAATAAAGAGAGTAAAGTATTTACCAATCTTCTTTCCATATTAGCTTCTTTAATAACTTTCTCAATGAAGAATGAACTGGATTCTTCATCAGACCAGAGAAAGGCAGCATGTGCACCATCTCTATCTCCTATTAGCTCCTTAAAACGGGCATTGAAAAGATGAATTACTGGCATATTCTGCAAAGAACATGTTCAGATATTGAGGTTGAGATGTTGCATATTATTTTACTTTAATAATAAAAACAATGTTTCTTGGCCAAGAATTATATAGATAAAGAAAAACAGTGTCATGATTAACAGAATTAGGAGATAGGAGGTAGCAAAAAGCAGTTGAAATGGTTTCGACTGCAATTATTACAGTTACAGTAGTTGGCAACAAACCACTGCAACTGTTATAAGTTGTTAATAGAATCAGTTACAAATGTATGTAACAAATTAATTGCTGAGGATAGCCATATATAAGGCTATACCACCTTGTGCTGAGACATTATAAATGAATTGATTCAAGTTCTCTCATTTTCTCTCTAACCATTCTCTGTTTCCCTCAGTTTTTCTCTCTATTTTCTCCCTAATTTCCCTAATCTCTCTCTCTCTTTATTTCTTCTTCCACGTCTGTCAACTAGAAACCCTAGATTCAAAACCTGGGGTCCTGACAAACAGTTGCTCATAAAAACCAATCTCAATCCTGAATAGATCGAACGTAACAAATTACAACCCAACCCTTTAAGAGTTGAACCAAACCTAAAAATCAAGAGAAGAAATCTAGGATGGAGCTTGTCACGCAATCCAACATTTTGTGACAATAAGATTCCATTAAAGTTAAAAGGAAAATTTATAAAGCAACTATAAGACCAGCTTTGTTGTATGCCACAAAATGTTGGATAATAAAGCACCAACATGTGAAAAATTTGAGCATAACGAATATGAGGATGTTAAGATGGATGTGTGGGCATGCAGCTATACGAGAAAAGATAAAATTCAAATGGAATTATTCATAATAAGGTTGGAGTGGCTATGAAATATAAGAAGTTTGAGACACAATTAAGATAGTTTGGTCATCTAAGTAGAAAACCAATAAAGGCTCTTTTGAGAAAAGTGGATGGAGTGGAACAAGCATCTAACAAGAGACAGATGAAGACCAAAAAAATCTTGGTGGGAGACACTTATAATATGAGTTACAAGGGCATTCTAGAAGATAAAGTTATCTATAAAAATGATTGGCGAGCTAGAATTCATGTAGTCATGTGTTATTGTTGGTGTCTTAATATCTATTACAGAACTCCAATATGCAGCATAACAATAACAGAAACAATGTTTCTTGGACAAGAATGAAGTACATAAGTAGAAATTTAATCATGGAAACCAATCTCAATCTTAAAAAGATCAAACACTGCATGTTACATGATCCAACCATTTAAAGATTGAACCAAGTCTCAAATCACAGAAAATAGATTAATATTGAAGCTAGCCACAAAATCCAAGGTTTTTTTATAAAGTATTATTCAAAATCACATTTTTCCTTTCAATTTTCAAGTTGGACATTTCTAGAATTTACATTTAACAGTCTCTTTAACAGCAGTATATCTTTTGAAGATAAAACAACAATATATCAAGCCTTAATCCCACTAGGTGGGGCCAGTGTTTTTCTATACCAACCAACAGAATTTTTTTTTTTTTCACTTGAAAATGGGAAGGCTTCAATTAGATATAGGGGTGGAGCTAGCCTTTCTTCAGTGGGGCAATTGACCCCACCGAATTTTTACTCCTTTTATGATATGTATCTAAAATTTTAATTTTATTATGATTTGACCCACTGAATAAGTATACAGACCTGTGTTATTCACATTTATTATGGTTTGACCCCCACTAAATAAGTACACGGACCAGTTAACACACTTTACAGTCTTAAACAGAGTTTGTCATCTATGTCATGCACTCTCTCTCACAAATTACAATCTCCCATCTCAACTCAAGTCAGTCAAAGGCTCAACAAGAACTTCCAAAGCAAGGTTTATTTTTTTATTTTTCACAATATTTGGGTTCACACTGGTTTCATGAATATAGGTTTCAATTCAACAAATCCAAATTTGTGTCAGGGGATCTGGGATGTGGGTTTGGCGAACCCAGATTTGGAAGATTGGCACATCCAATGTGATTTTTGGTGAGCATAATTTGAATATCTAAAATATTATATTATAATCATTATTTTTTATTAATTTACTTTGATTTTTAGTAAGATATTATTTTCTATTATTTTTTAATTATTTTTAGTTGACCCCATTGGCCAAAAATCTTGGATCTGCTATACAAGTTATGACTGCTGCTTCATTGACAGAATTTTGGATTAAAAACACGAAAATATAAAAAAAGAAAAGGAAACTTGCAAGTACAAAATTAATAGCCAAAAAGAAAAAAAATGATTACTGCAGCACTATCATTTCATTATCCTCTGGGTGGGGGTTATAAGGTAAAGCGCACCTTCAGAAATATTTTTGTTGCCCGGTCTAATGCATGGTTTGCTAACTCTCGTCCTCCCTTGATTTCCATGAATTCAACATAACGCATCCAGAATTCAGGGTAATCAGCACCGGGAATTAAGCATCTCTCATAAAGTTTCACAGCCTACAAGTTGAAAGAATTTAAGAAATTCAGATAACAGAAAAAAGAGGTATATAAAACCTTTACAAGCACCACAAGAGTAGTACAACTTACCCAATCAAAATCATCTTGTTTCTCAACAAAGTCCAGGTACTGATGCCAATTTTGTAGCTGGTTGTCATCAAGTGGCATTACATGGAAATAAGACCTCCTGATGTTAGTCTCAAAGCAATGTATTTTTCTTTCCAAATCACAAGCTTCCTGGTAGAATGTTTCCCCAATACATTTATACTTTTGCAGAGGTTTATAACTAAAGCAGCCAGTTGAAGGATCCAGTAAGTCATTAACAAGACAGGAGACTTCATCTTCATGCCTTCTGACTGCTCTATCAGTAACGGATTCTGGCTCTGATTCAGGGATGCTGATTTTATGCTGTTTCATCTCTTCGTCCGCAATGGCCACAAACTTCTTAAAACTGAAAACATATGTAGTTAAAGTTCGTTTTGTTAGAGTCATGTCCAATAAGCATGTGTCAAAGGACAACAAAAATAGCATCAAAGTTCATGCAAATGGTATGAAACTGAAGACACTACCACATGGACACAATTATGCAAGAGGTGAGAAATACCCATTCATTTGAAAACACTGGTCCACAAACAACAAAATATTGAGGAATAAGGTGAGTGAGAAATTACAAAAATTCAATGTAATTGTAAAGCCAGAAACAAGTGCAGGAGGATTTCACATGTTGAAACAGTTCCATTACAATTTTCAAGATGCTATTTACAATGGATGTTCAACTACCACCACCGCCGCCTGCAACCTGGTTTTCCTTTCCCAGACTATTAAATTTAAAATTAACAAGACAGGCCTACTACAGGGTTTTGCTGATAGACCTGACAAGCAGCACCATGTCAATGTCTTAAAAGAAGCACCACTTCCAGATGGGAGTTAAAACAAAATGTCAACTAAGAAGGTTTAGAACAACATTGTGAGGCACATTCACTTAAGAGTCAGATAGCTTGCTTCTGTACAGGTTAACCACTTCAATTTGTTCATCCAACTTCACCCTGGCAATGGTCCACCAAGTTGAAAAGGAAATAAGATCTAGATGATTCAATAGATTCCAAATTTCAGTCCCTTGAGCATAGCAGCTGCTTTTGTTTCACCAATTGATGGCAGATTTCCAGTTAATTAATAACAAAGATCAAAATATTACCAGAAGTTGGTGGAATTTGATTAATTTTCATGGAGACAAATCTGATGGCACTGGCACTGGCACTGCTGATGCACTAAAAAGAGATAGAAAATCCAATAAATTATATCCAATCAGGAAAAAAGTAATGAGTTGATATCAAATGGCGAGATGGTTGCAAATATTGAGGAGCTAGATTAGGTATAAAATTATTCTGCTAGGAAGGTCTTAGGTGTATCATTTGGTCCCATACACCCAAAAGTTAACTTCAGCTAACATTTTTGGGTAAGGACCCATTGTATTAGAAGTGGTTCAAGCCAACCTAGGACCCCTACTGAATGGATGCAGCTCAGGGTAGTGTTTGAGAATGACCTAGGTCAGATTGAGAAGTGGAATTTCTAGCCTAATGAGGTTGCCAAAGGAGGGGAGTTGTTATAACCCAATCACAAGGTAGTCTACTAGGGAGGTCTTGGGATATTACTTGGTCCCATAAACTCAAAAGTTAACTTCAGCTAGCACTTTTGGTTGATCACGTGGTGTTCAAAAATTGAAATAATATAAATTGGTAAACTATGTAGACCACCCTAAGGCTTAAGTTTCCATCAGAAATTACTCCAAGCATTCTAAAACTATAGGAGATCCTTATTTTTTAGAACATGTAGATTCTCCTTTCAATTATAATTTGTTAGTGAACTAACAGATTTCATGAAAGCAAAAATAAATTGATCTAGTTGCCTAACATATCCTGGTAAAAGATAAATTTATCATTCTAGCATTTGATTACTTATTTTCACCCCCCCCCCCCCAACATTGATTAAAGTAAGTTACGTTTACATAACTAAAATAACATTAACTTGCAAATAATAAATACAGCTTCAATAACAAATTAAAACTAGTCTGATAATAAAACCTTTAATAAATGATCAATTTTACATTCTATACAATAATAAAACCAACCACAGCCAGATTTTTTATTAAAGAAAGCTTAGAAAATCAAATAAGCGACTGCAGGACTAATGTCGACCATGGATCACAAATGGGCATCCAGTCACCTAAATTACTTGCAGAGATAGGCTTGAATTCTACTAGGAAAAGATTTTGATTGGAAAATAAAGGCTTTTAGTCATCTGCTGCTTTAAGTACATGATAAGACCTTGAAAAATATATGCTCTATTACTTTGCAAGTTTAACATCAACTGCTACACTTGGATAGATTATCATATTGCTTAAGGAAACAAGTCTAAGCTGTATGTTTCAATATCCCACTTTACAAAATAACCAAGTGTGAGAAAGAGTTCCAAGGCTTTCATTTCATGAAGTGCTAGTAAGGTCTCTTTGTTTTTGGTTTTCCTTCACTCATTACCTAACCAGATAGAAACTCTATGGAAATTTCATCCTATCATATAAGATATATTATATCTATATTATTAAAAGAAATACATCATGTGTGCAAACAGTCTCTTTGCCAAAAAGGAAAAAAAAAAAAAGCAAGGGAGAGGCTACATACAAATACAACCCTAGTGCATTAGGGGCGCCCTTTTTTATTATTAAAAGTCTCTAAGTTTGGTATGAGAAGCCCAATCAAACTTTTGAATTTCAAAAAACACTTCATGCAAACACTATTCTATTTTTAATTAACTAAAAGGCTCACTATTCTAATATATTTCCTAACAATTACAATGTCAGCTCAGTTAATTTTTAGCTCAATTATAATATCTATAAAAAAGATATCACATGCATCAAGTGTGCAAGCTCCCCTAGCATATTGGGGGGGGGGGAGGAAAAAGATAAAAATAGACAACAATGAGAAGAAACAGTACTAAATAAAGAAACAATCTGCATACTGAAAGCTAGACTTCTAATGAATTTTTGCAGGAAGGAACATACTTCTCATAGTATCGATGCAAACTTTTGGTTGGAAACTTCATATTTTGTACATAAATCCGAGCAAGGTTAGTCCATTGCTGCTGAGAAACCTCAAACTCAATATACTTATTCCACAGGTGATAACATAAGTAGTCCTTTCCAACAAAGGACATTGCTCTTTTAAACAACCTGTATTATATTTGGTGAAGGATTAGTGACTAAGGTAAAGCAGGAAAGACTTCAACCACAAAAGCACCACATTATTTGTAACAGTAATGTTGAAAAGGAAAATTAAATTTCATCCACAAATTATGCAACACAAATAGGTCCATTCCAATTAGTTCAAGACTCAAGCATAGATGATAGTCAAGTTATTAGCAATCTTTTCAAATCAAATTGCTGCCTTTACTTCTTTTTTTTCTTTTATGAGATGTTGAATACATTACTATTGCCAATCAAAGATAAGGTATGTGAGACACATTTAAAATAGTTTGGACATGTGAGAAAAAGAGTAATAGGTGCAATTGTGGGGAGAGTGGATGGATGGAAGAAGTTTGTAGCGAAATATGTAAAGGAAAAATATAGAAAACTTGGTGGAAAAGTCTTAGCCATGATATCAGATATAATAAATACAAAATATATAGAAAAAGAAAACTGGTGAGCTAGAATCCATGCATCCAACTCCACCTAGTAAGAGTAAAGGAGGCTGGTGTTATTTTTTACACATGTATTACTTGGCCATGTAGAAGTAGTTTTGTACAGTTCTTGTTGTAAGGATGCTATACGGCATACAACTAGCATTTCCCAGAAAAAGGACACTTCACAATAGTTATATAAGGCAATTATTAAAAGTAACTATATCTCTCTTATAGAGTATAAGGCTCTAGGAAAAAACAATAGGCAAGCTAGAATTCATGTAGTCAACCCCACATAGTGGATAAAGATTTGATATGTTATTGTTCGTTGCTTATCCATTTCCAACTTAATGCTTCTTGTCAAGCCCGACCCATGACCCAGTCCCGCAGCCCTGCTACAAGAAGTCACAAGGGAAGTCTCCATCCTGCATGCATGGCACCACTACAGTGCTGTCTCTGTATTAAAAACTAGCTTTCAAATATACAAATTACCTTCTAACATCAGATGGATCCTCATATGCTGACACAGCAAAGGTACAATAATCAACCCAAACACCAACACAGAATGTAGCAGATTGCACAGCTCGTTCAAAGACTTCAACAACCTTGTCAATGGTGCATAAACGTGCCTTGTGAGCAGCATACTTTCTCCAGTATCCCTGGCACAAAGGGAACTCCAACAAAAAGGAATCATACACTGAACAGATCTTCTCAATACTATCCTGCAGTAATTACGACAAAGAGTTTGTCAGCATCTCATCTACCTGCCAGAATTTAGAAGATTAACTTTATAGAAAAATTTGGCCAAGCAGTAAATAAGCAAAACAAATTTTGCCAGTGTCTATGTCCAGTAAATAAGAAAGACAATTTGCCAGATTGTGTCTGCAGCCACAAGACTTTGTTGTCAAGTCCTTGTGTACAAAGGCAAATTCAAAGAACGTTTACCAAAAAGGCTAACATTACATATTCCTTATTCCAGTATGGTCATAAAGAAGAACAATGCAAGGCAAGGCCCGGCCCGGCCCGGCTTGGCTTGACTCTAGTCAACAAGCAAATTACTTTTAAAAAAATGCAAAGAGTTTGGGCTCAAAAACCGCACATCCCAAGGTAGCACCAACCACAAAATCCAAGTATCTGTTCATTTTTCTTAGATAATAACCCTATGTGCATTTAGATAAAAAAAAAAAATAGGAACAAAGAAGCAATACAAGTAGAGAAGTTCCTATCGTTTGCCATCTTGACAAAAATTCTCTATTTCAGTTAAACATATCCTTGATTAGACCTTTCTTGGAACTGCTTGCTAGCTCAAATGATTGAATGATAGCAGACTACAACATGGCCAAGGGGTGCAGTAAAATCTCACTTTTAATGATTATCATACTGGAAATATTAAAAATTTGTACGTTCTGGTGTCCCCTAGGGTTTCCAATTGACTGAAAGAACTCTTTTCCTTTATGCTAATGCAGAGAAAAAGACTATAATCACAAAGTAGTTTTTTCTTGTTAGTATCACAAAGTAGTTAATTAGTAATAGCAAATAACATTTAAAAGACGAGCATTATCTAAGACTCAGCCAATTTGATCCAGAATGACATGAACTATGTGGCATTAACAGCAAAAGACAATCATATTTGTAAGATTAGCCATGAAAATTCCAAGATGAAATACACAAGGAAATGAAAACTTACTGGATATATTTTCTCAATCTTTGAAATAATTGAAGTCCAAGTATTAAAGTCTAATGAGCCCTTACTAATCAACTCCTGAAGAAGCTCGTCAAAGCCAACTGTTCAAAAGTGCCAACAGATTATATCCTAGTTAATTTCAAAGATGCTGATTTCACTTTGTGAAGAAGACAGAAAACAATTAAAAAGAAATAAGCTCCATCAACAATCAAAGTTATAAGCACCAACAAACCCAAAAGACCGGAAGTGACTCCTGTTTTGGGGAGTTGGGGGGAGCAATCCATAACGAATGCAAGATTGTAAATTTATAATGAAATGGCAACGCAAAGATCATTCCAACTTTTTGGACTCGAAATAAATAGCAAATTTAGTCTGCAAAGCTGCAACTTCCTATCTACCTTCTAAGAAAAAACACCGCGTAATCTTTTCTCTTTTTATCAAGCAATGTTATCTTCTTCGGTTGCCAAAAGGCGTGACAAACAGAGCCACTTCTTGCCCTAAATTCAAAATCCAAGCATCCACCTTCAGTTTCTCACACACACGCACCAAATTTCCATGACACAATGCATAAACAATTTCCTCTAGTTATCAATGACTTATTTTTTCTTTTTTGCTACCAAGCGAGAAATATCGCTAGATTCTAATTCAATTCTTATCTTAGTCTCGAGTTTCACGCGAATTTCAAGTGACCACAAGCTTTTAACTATTATCAATCCTCTACAAGAAGAGAGGCAAACATTATCAATGCAATTGTTTCGTACCGAATCAAACGAGGGAGAGAGTAAACGCAGTTCAGATTCAGTTCTCATCTAGCAATCGAATTTCACTGAATCAATCGCATAACGAACTGCATAATCAGTAGAAACAATGAAAGCGTGGCCCTCACCTTGAGACGTCGTTGCTGTGGCCCGACGGCCCGTTCCAGCAGGATACAGCTGCAGCTCCATCGCTACAAACCAAAGTACCTTTGGCGTCGTCACAAATATATACGTATAGATAGATAGATAGATAGAGAGATAGATACAGAGTTGGCAGGAGAATCAGGAAGGGTTTTCCTTTCTTTGTTTCCTTTGGGGAGAGAGTGAGAGACAGTCGACAGACCCGAGACATGTACAAAATTTTTAAATATATTTTATTTTTTAAAAAACTTTTATGCGAAAATCAAGATATTGTACTTTATTTGTAGTATTTAAATAAATAATTATTTATTTATTTTAAAATATAATATATTTATTATCAACTAATAAAATTATTTAAATAGTAAAAATAAACTATAATAAATACACGTTAACTAAAAATAATATGTATTTTGGGATGATCGCTATTGCACGATCTCCGATACTTGTGTCATTGATTACGTCAAATAAATAAATTGTAAGTATGAGATTTCATCTCACTACACAAGGTGAGAATCGAACTCGTGACCCACCAAATTAATATCGACATATAGGAGAGAGCATTCAGTTATAATCGACCGAACTGTTAACTTTTTTACCAACCAAACCGAATTGATCATAGCCCACTAACAAAGCCGAACCAAATCGATAGGATACACTAATCAAAAAATCGAAATCGAAATAAGAGGTATAACCGAACTTCACTAAAACTTACCGAATGGGCAAGCATGATCGGAAGGAGAGAGATGTAGCTAGGGTGGTGTCGGCCTCTGCATAGGAAAAAAATGAAACGCTGGAGACAAAGACGCATGACCAGCCCTTATTCGATTCAGCCCTTCGCTTAGCTAGAGGCCCAAATGGCCCTTCATCTTCAAATGTCATGTAGCCATGAGATAGAGAGAGAGATTGTCATAAGGTAGTGGGAAGGAGGCGACGTTCGTGAGGTGGTGGGAGGCAGACGAAGTTCATGAGGTGGCAAAAGGAAGGCGACGAAGGTAAGGCAGTGAGATTGATATCAAGAGAGAGAGAGAAAGAAAAAGAGATAGGGGTCTTGAGAATGAGAATTGAGAGGCCGATAGGCAAGAGGGAAGCAATGGATCACTGGTGAGGTCGAAGAGAAGGGGCAACAGACTAACTAGCACGCACAAGAGAGAAAGAGAGAGAGAGGACGTCTGTTGACGTCATAAAGCTGAGAAGTTTGGGGTAAGGGAGAGAGAAATTTTTTTTGGGAAGGAGTTGAGGGAACCAGAGTGTTAGAGACCAAGGTCGCGTGAGTGTTGGGAAGGGAGAGTAAACAATGGGCAGTGTGGCGTGAGAGAAAGAGAGAGAACAATTTGGGTGTGGGGGAAACCATGGGCAATAATTAAGGGAAAACAATGGGCAGTAAATAACAAATTCGGTTATTTCGGTTAATCGAAATATTTGAATTTTTTTATAAATATAATCGAATCGACTTTTAACTACTTAATTAACCTAATCGAACTGACTAGTTTGGTCAGTTTAGTTAAACCGGAAAAATGCACATCCCTATCGACATATTGTTTGCCTGACCGCTCAACCTATGATTTGAGGACAAAAATAATATGTACTTACTATCGTTAACCATTGTTCTTAATATATATATATATATATAAGGTATATCTTATATTTATTGCAAACAATAAAATTAATGGCTTTTGTTTCTTCTCAAAACTCGGCTATCGTTGATCGCCCTCTACCATCCCTTTTATCCAGAGGCAGGGATGGCAATGAGAGACCCCTCAACAAGTTCCAATAATTACCATTGGATCTCAATTTTAATATTTATTCTAAATTTAAATAAATGATTAAAACCCAAGAAATGGAAATAACTGTCAAGCTTTTTGGTGGTGATTGAAGTTTTCACACTTCTTTTATAGTCTTGTAGTGCTAACTTGATGCAGAAATTCCATCTTTTAGGTTCATGCATTTGCGATTATGAAGTGGAGCTTTAATAAATAAAGATAAAATTATTTGTTTGTGCGCTGACAGATTATGATTTTGAGTTATAGGAACAGGCCGGGACCTATAGATAAATCAAAGAGTCTATTGTCTCAGAACTTATAATTATGCCAATTTAGGGGCTTATAAATTTGAAAAAAAAATTACTATTTTGTTTCTCTGTCAAATTGATCATTTTGCTCCCATATTAATCACTAATTTATTTGTAAATTTTTATTGATTTGTTGGATTATAATTTAAAATTTAAGTTTAATATTATTATTGCTTAAGTTTAAAAATTAAATTTGATTGATATTTTGCCTCCAAAACTGTAAGCAGAGTAGTTTTTAATTGATCATGTAGAAATTTTTTTTTTTATTTTGATATGATATAAATATTTTTTTATATTTTATTAAAAAAAAATTAAATGAACACTATTACGATTCGGGCCCATTTTTTACGTTTCAACCTCAGGCACTATATAGGAACATGATAAAGTTGTGTACAAAAACCAAGAAGTCCCGTACGTCGGGACACCCTTTATACATTACGTGATATAGTTGTCAAAATCGGTTGCAGTTATTCGGATACCACCGTTTCTTGTTTGGTTAATCATCAGCAACAATAAATATAATCATAAGAAGCTATGTTTGTGTTTATGTTTCTGATGCAGAATGCAGAATACAGTAGATTATTACTCTTCTGATCGTCGACATCGAGTCAATCTAAAGCTAGCATAAATGTCTCTGTTTGAAACAGTCCTATAACCAACTCTTCTCATCTGAATACTTATTTCCTAACTGTAGAAAGAGTATAGCTTGTAGCTGTAGAGATCCCACTATCTTGTTCCTTTCCTCCCACTTCTTAGCTGAACTAAAATGCAGAAAAAGATGAAGTATAGCTATGATCTTTTTTTATCAGAAAAAGGCTTTGAGATTTGTATCCCAAATTTAATTCCAGTGCTCTCTCAGAACTTGGTGTCGAGAAAATTGCAATTGATCGATCACCATCTCGACGTGGAGAGAGCATATATAGCAATAGCTTCGGTCTCATTTGCTAGAGATATTTGGATGCAAGAAACGAGAAACTAATCGTGGCGAAGAGCAGTGCGGGGTGGTGTAGCACGGGATAAGCTGAGTTGGGGCTTCCTGTTGGTTCTAAACCGTAGTCTGATGGCGCACCGGGGGTGTAAGGATTCACCGACGAAGTAGTGCTGTAATGGCAGACATGAAATATATATTCTGTCAATCACCACACCGTTTTTTGACGGGAGAACTTTTCAATTAGAAGTGGTTTGTGTGGAAGTAACCTGGGTGGCGGCGGCGATGGCAGCGTTGGCACGGCTGTTGGCGGTGGCTGTGTTGGTGTCGATGTCCTAGGTGATGCATAATGACAGTTTCCAGAACCTGCAATTGCCAAGAGCATTGTTTTTCTACTGTGTCATGGAGTAAGAAATTTGAAGCTGTTTATTAGCAAGGATATATATGTGTGTGTGTGCGTGTGCGTGTGTGTATATATCATTAGGAAAATTGGAATTAATCTAGAGAAATTGTGAAATTAAAGGTTGATGAGTTTAAGTGTGAACGTTTCTTACTCGGATCAGCGTTGGTGAGCTGTGCTGCTCCCCCGAAAACACAGCTAGTTGGGATCGGGTTCTTCTGGTAGTAGTCGTTGAAAGCATATGAGGCGTGATCTTTGACAGTATTTGGGTTATAACAAGCTGCACCTGATTGAATAGCTGAGCAGTCTGCTCCTCCGTAGCCGCACGCATAGTCCAGAGCCACCTGCAAAGCTGTAGGGGATGCGGTTGGGTTGGCGACACACCAGGCTCCGCCTGATGACGTTGGGGACGTGGTGGTTGGACCTGCCGGAGTTGTGGTGGTTGGTGCTGGCGGGCTTTCAGGTATTACAATTGGAGTTGCTGTAGTTGGAGAATTGGGGTTTACAATGGGAATGGCATCCAGTTCAGTACCATACAATGAAGGTGAGGAATCCACTTGGCTCTCTGCGGGGACAGGCTGCTTTTGATATTGCTGGATCGCTTGGAGGGGAAGTTTCTCTGCAACGCTTGAATCTGAAGAAATGCAGAATCGAGATAAGTTATTCACTCCCCTTTGCTTTTTTCAC